>NC_039361.1:93822037-93824180 GCF_003573695.1 Papaver somniferum
TCTACACATTTCGTTATAAGTCGGAAATTTATTTCTGAGACTAAATTGTAAACTAGATAAACTCATCTTTAACAGAAAAAGTTATAAAAATGTATTGGAATTACAATTAATATGTTCTAAGGCAATACGTCTAACAAAAATTGCATTTCTATGTACGTTGATTCAAGAAAATATGAAGGAAGTCAAATTTCACAATATAAGAACGATGAAATACCATGCAGAACTAATCCAAATCCTAACAAATTTCATCTATCTTGAATCAAATAGAAAGACAAATCCAACACAAAAAGAAAGAGTTCATAAAAATATTGAATTTAATATACGTTAACTCAAAAAAGTCTACACACTTCGTTATGAGTCGGAAATTGATTTCTGAGACTAAAATGTAAACTAGATAAACTCATCTTTAACATAAAAAGTTATAAAAATGTATTGGAATTACAATTAATATGTTCTAAGGCAATACGTCTAGTAAAAATTGCATTTCTATGTACGTTGATTCAAGAAAATATGAAGGAAGTCAAATTTCACAATAGAAGAAAGATGAAAGGCCATGCAGAACTAATCCAAATCCTAACAAATTTCATCTATCTTGAATCAAATAGAAAGACAAAGCCAACACAAAAAGAAAGAGTTCATAAAAATGTTGAATTTTATATACGTTAACTCAAAAAAGTCTACACACTTCGTTATAAGTCGGAAATTGATTTCTGAGACTAAATTGTAAACTAGATAATCTCATCTTTAACAGAAAAAGTTTGAAAAATATATTGTATTTACAATTAATATGTTCTAAGGTAATACCTCTAATAAAAGTTTCATTTCTATGTACGTTGATTCAAGAAAATATCAAGGAAGTGAAACTTCACAATAGAAGAAGGTTGAAAGACCAAGCAGAACTAATCCAAATCCTAACAAATTTCATCTATCTTGAATCAGATAGAAAGACAAAGCCAATACAAAAATAAAGAGTTTATAAATTTGTTGAATTTTATATACGTTAACTCAAAATAGTCTACACACTTCGTTATAAGTCGGAAGTTGATTTCTGAGACTAAATTGTAAACTAGATAAATTCATCTTTAATAGAAAAAGTTTGAAAAATATATTGTAATTACAATTAATATGTTCTAAGGTAATACCTCTAATAAAAATTTCATTTCTATGTACGTTGATTCAAGAAAATATTAAGGAAGTCAAATTTCACAATAGAAAAAAGATGAAATATCATGCAGAACTAATCCAAATCCTAAAAAATTTCATCTATCCTGAATCGGATAGAAAGATAAAGCTAACATAAAAAGAAAGAGTTCATAAAAATGTTGAATTTTATATACGTTAACTCGAAAAATTCTACAGATTTTGTTAAAAGTCGGAAATTGATTTATGAGACTAAATTGTAAACTAGATAAACTCATCTTTAACAGAAAAAGTTTTAAAAATGTATTGTAATTACAATTAATATATATTCTAAGGCAATACGTCTAATAAAAATTGCATTTCTATGTACGTTGATTCAAGAAAATATGAAGGAAGTCAAATTTCACAATAGAAGAAGGATGAAAGACCATGCAGAACTAATCCAAATCCTAAAAAATTTCATCTATCTTGAATCAAATAGAAAGACAAATCCAACACAAAAAGAAAGAGTTCATAAGAATGTTGAATTTAATATACGTTATCTCAAAAAAGTCTACACACTTCGTTATAAGTCGGAAATTGATTTCTGAGACTAAATTGTAAACTAGATAAACTCATCTTTAACAGAAAAAGTTTGAAAAATATATTGTAATTTCAATTAATATGTTCTAAGATAATACCTCTAAATTTCATTTCTATGTACGTTGATTCAAGAAAATATCAAGGAAGTCAAATTTCACAATAGAAGGTTGAAAGACCAAGCAGAACTAATCTAAATCCTAACAAATTTCATCTATCTTGAATCATATAGAAAGACAAAACCAGTACAAAAATAAAGAGTTTATAAATATGTTGAATTTTATATAACTCAAAATAGTCTACACACTTCGTTATAAGTCGGAAGCTGATTTCTGAGACTATATTGTAAACTAGATAAATTCATCTTTAACAGAAAAAGTTTGAAAAAATGTATTGTAATTACATTTAATATGTTCTAAGGTAA
>NC_039361.1:93824778-93914778 GCF_003573695.1 Papaver somniferum
ACGTAATGTAATTTGATTCAAGAAAATATCAAGGAAGTCAAATTTCACAATAGAAAAAAGATGAAATATCATGCAGAACTAATCCAAATCCTAACAAATTTCATCTATCTTGAATCAAATAGAAAGACAAATCCAACACAAAAAGAAAGAGTTCATAAAAATTTTGAATTTAATATACGTTAACTCAAAAAAGTCTACACACTTCGTTATAAGTCGGAAATTGATTTATGAGACTAAATTGTAAACTAGATAAACTCATCTTTAACAGAAAAAGTTATAAAAATGTATTGGAATTACAATTAATATGTTCTAAGGCAATACGTCTAACAAAAATTGCATTTATATGTACGTTGATTCAAGAAAATATGAAGGAAGTCAAATTTCACAATATAAGAAGGATGAAATACCATGCAGAACTAATCCAAATCCTAACAGATTTCATCTATCTTGAATCAAATAGAAATACAAAGCTAACACAAAAAGAAAGAGTTTATAAATATGTTGAATTTAATATACGTTAACTCAAAAAAGTCTACACACTTCGTTATAAGTCGGAAATTGATTTCTGAGACTAAATTGTAAACTAGATAATCTCATCTTTAACAGAAAAAGTTTGAAAAATATATTGTAATTACAATTAATATGTTCTAAGGTAATACCTCTAATAAAAGTTTCATTTCTATATACGTTGATTCAAGAAAATATCAAGGAAGTGAAACTTCACAATAGAAGAAGGTTGAAAGACCAAGCAGAACTAATCCAAATCCTAACAAATTTCATCTATCTTGAATCAGATAGAAAGACAAAGCCAATACAAAAATAAAGAGTTTATAAATTTGTTGAATTTTATATACGTTAACTCAAAATAGTCTACACACTTCGTTATAAGTCGGAAGCTGATTTCTGAGACTAAATTGTAAACTAGATAAATTCATCTTTAATATAAAAAGTTTTAAAAATATATTGTAATTACAATTAATATGTTCTAAGGTAATACCTCTAATAAAAATTTCATTTCTATGTACGTTGATTCAAGAAAATATTAAGGAAGTCAAATTTCACAATAGAAAAAAGATGAAATATCATGCAGAACTAATCCAAATCCTAACAAATTTCATCTATCCTGAATCGGATAGAAAGATAAAGCCAACATAAAAAGAAAGAGTTCATAAAAATGTTGAATTTTATATACGTTAACTCGAAAAATTCTACACATTTCGTTAAAAGTCGGAAATTGATTTCTGAGACTAAATTGTAAACTAGATAAACTCATCTTTAACAGAAAAAGTTTTAAAAATGTATTGTAATTACAATAAATATGTTCTAAGGCAATACGTCTAATAAAAATTGCATTTCTATGTACGTTGATTCAAGAAAATATGAAGGAAGTCAAATTTCACAATAGAAGAAGGATGAAAGACCATGCAGAACTAATCCAAATCCTAAAAAATTTCATCTATCTTGAATCAAATAGAAAGACAAATCCAACACAAAAATAAAGAGTTCATAAAAATGTTGAATTTAATATACGTTAACTCAAAAAAGTCTACACACTTCGTTATAAGTCGGAAATTGATTTCTGAGACTAAATTGTAAACTAGATAAACTCATCTTTAACAGAAAAAGTTTGAAAAATATATTGTTGTTTCAATTAATATGTTCTAAGATAATACCTCTAAATTTCATTTCTATGTACGTTGATTCAAGAAAATATCAAGGAAGTCAAATTTCACAATAGAAGGTTGAAAGACCAAGCAGAACTAATCTAAATCCTAACAAATTTCATCTATCTTGAATCATATAGAAAGACAAACCAATACAAAAATAAAGAGTTTATAAATATGTTGAATTTTATATAACTCAAAATAGTCTACACACTTCGTTATGAGTCGGAAGCTGATTTCTGAGACTAAATTGTAAACTAGATAAATTCATCTTTAACAGAAAAAGTTTGAAAAATGTATTGTAATTAGGATTAATATGTTCTAAGGCAATACGTCTAGTAAAAATTGCATTTCTATGTACGTTGATTCAAGAAAATATGAAGGAAGTCAAATTTCACAATAGGATAAAGATGCAAGGCCGTGCAGAACTTATCCAAATCCTAACAAATTCCATCTATCTTGAATGTAATAGAAAGACAAAGCCAACATAAAAAGAAAGAGTTCATAAAAATGTTGAATTTTATATACGTTAACTCAAAAAAGTCTACACATTTCGTTATAAGTCAGAAATTGATTTCTAAGACTAAATTGTAAACTAGATAAAGTTATCTTTAACAGAAAAAGTTTGAAAAATGTATTGTAATTACAATTAATATGTTCTAAGGCAATACGTCTAGTGAAAATTGCATCTCTATGTAATTTGATTCAAGAAAATACGAAGGAAGTCAAATTTCACAATAGAAGAAAGATGAAAGGCCAAGCAGAACTAATCCAAATCCTAACAAATTTCATCTATCTTGAATCAAATAGAAAGACAAAGCCAACACAAAAAGAAAGAGTTCATAAAAATGTTGAATTTTATATACGTTAACTCAAAAAAGTTTACACATTTCGTTATAAGTCGGAAATTGATTTCTGAGACTACATTGTAAACTAGATAAACTCATCTTTAACAGAAAAAGTTTTAAAAATGTATTGGAATTACAATTAATATTTCTAAGGCAATACGTCTAACAAATATTGCATTTCTATGTACGTTGATTCAAGAAAATATGAAGAAAGTCAAATTTCACAATATAAGAAGGATAAAATACCATGCAAAACTAATCCAAATCCTAACAAATTTCAACTATCTTGAATCAAATAGAAAGACAAAGCCAACACAAAAAGAAAGAGTTCATAAAAATGTTGAATTTAATATACGTTAACTCAAAAAAGTCTACACACTTCGTTATAAGTCGGAAATTGATTTCTGAGACTAAATTGTAAACTAGATAAACTCATCTTTAACAGAAAAAGTTTGAAAAATATATTGTAATTACAATTAATATGTTCTAAGGTAATACCTCTAATAAAAGTTTCATTTCTATGTACGTAGATTCAAGAAAATATCAAGAAAGTCAAACTTCACAATAGAAGAAGGTTGAAAGACCAAGCAGAACTAATCCAAATCCTAGCAAATTTCATCTATCTTGAATCAGATAGAAAGACAAAGCCAATACAAAAATAAAGAGTTTATAAATATGTTGAATTTTATATACGTTAACTCAAAATAGTCTACACACTTCGTTATAAGTCGGAAGCTGATTTCTGAGACTAAATTGTAAACTAGATAAATTCATCTTTAACAGAAAAAGTTTGAAAAATATATTGTAATTACAATTAATATGTTCTAAGGTAATACCTCTAATAAAAATTTCATTTCTATGTACGTTGATTCAAGAAAATATCAAGGAAGTCAAATTTGACAATAGAAAAAAGAAGAAATATCATGCAGAACTAATCCAAATCCTAACAAATTTCATCTATCCTGAATCGGATAGAAAGATAAAGCCAACATAAAAAGAAAGAGTTCATAAAAATGTTGAATTTTATATACGTTAACTCGAAAAATTCTACACATTTCGTTAAAAGTCGGAAATTGATTTCTGAGACTAAATTGTAAACTAGATAAACTCATCTTTAACAGAAAAAGTTTTAAAAATGTATTGTAATTACAATTAATATGTTCTAAGGCAATACGTCTAATAAAAATTGCATTTCTATGTACGTTGATTCAAGAAAATATGAAGGAAGTCAAATTTCACAATAGAAGAAGGATGAAAGACCATGCAGAACTAATACAAATCCTAAAAAATTTCATCTATCTTGAATCAAATAGAAAGACAAATCCAACACAAAAAGAAAGAATTCATAAAAATGTTGAATTTAATATACGTTAACTCAAAAAAGTCTACACACTTCGTTATAAGTCGGAAATTGATTTCTGAGACTAAATTGTAAACTAGATAAACTCATCTTTAACAGAAAAAGTTTGAAAAATATATTGTTATTTCAATTAATATGTTCTAAGATAATACCTCTAAATTTCATTTCTATGTACGTTGATTCAAGAAAATATCAAGGAAGTCAAATTTCACAATAGAAGGTTGAAAGACCAAGCAGAACTAATCTAAATCCTAACAAATTTCATCTATCTTGAATCATATAGAAAGACAAACCAATACAAAAATAAAGAGTTTATAAATATGTTGAATTTTATATAACTCAAAATAGTCTACACACTTCGTTATAAGTCGGAAGCTGATTTCTGAGACTAAATTGTAAACTAGATAAATTCATCTTTAACAGAAAAAGTTTGAATAATGTATTGTAATTAGGATTAATATGTTCTAAGGCAATACGTCTAGTAAAAATTGCATTTCTATGTACGTTGATTCAAGAAAATATGAAGGAAGTCAAATTTCACAATAGAATAAAGATGCAAGGCCGTGCAAATTTTATCCAAATCCTAAAAAATTCCATCTATCTTGAATCTAATAGAAAGACAAAGCCAACATAAAAAGAAAGAGTTCATAAAAATGTTGAATTTTATATACGTTAACTCAAAAAAGTCTACACATTTCGTTATAAGTCAGAAAATGATTTCTAAGACTAAATTGTAAACTAGATAAAGTTATCTTTAACAGAAAAAGTTTGAAAAATGTATTGTAATTACAATTAATATGTTCTAAGGGAATACGTCTAGTGAAAATTGCATCTCTATGTAATTTGATTCAAGAAAATACGAAGGAAGTCAAATTTCACAATAGAAGAAGGATGAGAGACAATGCAGAACTAATCCAAATCCTAACAAATTTCATCTATCTTGAATCAAATAGAAATACAAATCCAACCCAAAAAGAAAGAGTTCATAAAAACGTTGAATTTAATATACGTTAACTCAAAAAAGTCTACACACTTCGTTATAAGTCGGAAATTGATTTCTGAGACTAAATTGTAAACTAAATAAACTCATCTTTAACAGAAAAAGTTTGAAAAATGTATTGTAATTACAATTAATATGTTCAAAGGCAATACGTCTAATAAAAATTGCGTTTCTATGTACGTTGATTCAAGAAACTATGAAGGAAGTCAAATTTCACAATAGAAGAAGGATGAATGACCATGAAGAACTAATCCAAATCCTAACAAATTTCATCTATCTTGAATCAAATAGAAAGACAAATTCAACACAAAAAGAAAGAGTTCATAAAAATGTTGAATTTAATATAAGTTAGCTCAAAAAAGTCTACACACTTCGTTATAAGTCGGAAATTGATTTCTGAGACTAAATTGTAAACTAGATAAACTCATCTTTAAAATTAAAAGTTTGAAAAATATATGGTAATTACAATTAATATGTTCTAAGGTAATACCTCTAAGAAAAATTTCATTTCTATGTACGTTGATTCAAGAAAATATCAAGGAAGTCAAATTTCACAAGAAAAGAAGCTTGAAAGACCAAGCAGAACTAATCTAAATCCTAATAAAATACATCTATCTTGGATCAGATATAAAGACAAACCAATACAAAAATAAAGAGTTTATAAGTATGTTGAATTTTATATACGTTAACTCAAAATAGTCTACACACTTCGTTATAATTCGGAAGCTGATTTCTGAGACTAAATTGTAAACTAGATAAATTAATCTTTAAAAGAAAAAGTTTGAAAAATATATTGTAATTACAATTAATATGTTCTAAGGTAATACCTCTAATAAAAATTTCATTTCTATGTACGTTGATTCAAGAAAATATCAAGGAAGTCAAATTTCACAATAGAAAAAAGATGAAATATCATGCAGAACTAATCCAAATCCTAACAAATTTCATCTATCTTGAATCAGATAGAAAGATAAAGCCAACATAAAAAGAAAGAGTTCATAAAAATGATGAATTTTATATACGTTAACTCAAAAAATTCTACACATTTCGTTATAAGTCGAAAATTGATTTCTGAGACTAAATTGTAAACTAGATAAACTCATCTTTAACAGAAAAAGTTTGAAAAATGTATTGTAATTACAATTAATATGTTCAAAGGCAATACGTCTAATAAAAATTGTGTTTCTATGTACGTTGATTCAAGAAACTATGAAGGAAGTCAAAATTCACAATAGAAGAAGGATCAAAAACCATGCTGAACTAATCCAAATCCTAACAAATTTCATCTATCTTGAATCAAATAGAAAGACAAATCCAACACAAAAAGAAAGAGTTTATAAAAACGTTGAATTTAATATACGTTAACTCAAAAAAGTATACACACTTCGTTATAAGTCGGAAATTGATTTCTGAGACTAAATTGTAAACTAGATAAACTCATCTTTAACAGAAAAAGTTTGAAAAATATATTGTAATTACAATTAATATGTTCTAAGGTAATACCTCTAATAAAAATTTCATTTCTATGTACGTTGATTCAAGAAAATATCAAGGAAGTCAAATTTCACAATAGAAGAAGGTTGAAAGACCAAGCAGAACTAATCTAAATCCTAACAAATTTCATCTATCTTGAATCAGATAGAAAGACAAACCAATACAAAAATAAAGAGTTTATAAATATGTTGAATTTTATATACGTTAACTCAAAAAAGTCTACACACTTCGTTATAAGTCGGAAGATGATTTCTGAGACTAAATTGTAAACTAGATAAATTCATCTTTAACAGAAAAAGTTTGAAAAATATATTGTAATTACAATTAATATGTTCTAAGGTAATACCTCTAATAAAAATTTCATTTCTATGTACGTTGATTCAAGAAAATATCAAGGAAATCAAATTTCACAATAGAAAAAAGATGAAATATCATGTAGAACTAATCCAAATCCTAACAAATTTCATCTATCTTGAATCAGATAGAAAGAGAAAGCCAACATAAAAAGAAAGAGTTCATAAAAATGTTGAATTTTATATACGTTAACTCAAAAAACTGTACACATTTCGTTATAAGTCGGAAATTTATTTCTGAGACTAAATTGTAAACTAGATAAATTCATCTTTAATAGAAAAAGTTTATAAAATGTATTGTAATTACAATTAATATGTTCTAAGGCAATACAACTAGTAAAAATTGCATTTCTATGTACGTTGATTCAAGAAAATATGAAGGAAGTAAAATTTCACAATAGAAGAAGAATGAAAGACCATGCAGAACTAATCCAAATCCTAATAAATTTCATCTATCTTGAATCAAATAGAAATACAAAGCCAACACAAAAAGAAATAGTTCATAAAAATGTTAAATTTTATATACGTTAACTCAAAAAAGTCTACTCACTTAGTTATAAGTCGGAAATTTGTTTCTGAGACTAAATTGTAAGCTAGATAAACTCATCTTTAACAGAATTTTTTTGAAAAATGTATCGTAATCACAATTAATATGTTCTAAGGCAGTACGTCTAGTAAAAATTGCATTTCTATGTACGTTGATTCAAGAAAATATGAAGGAAGTCAAATTTAACAATAGAAGAAGGATGAAATACCAAGAAGAACTAATACAAATCCTAACAAATTTCATCTATCTTGAATCAAATAGAAAGACAAATCCAACACAAAAATAAAGAGTTCATAAAAATGTTGAATTTTATGTACGTTAAATCAAAAAATTTTACACACTTCGTTATACAACTGAAATTGATTTCTGAGACTAAATTTTAAACTAGATAAACTCATCTTTAACATAAAAAGTTTGAAAAATGTATTGTAATCACAATTAATATGTTCTAAGCCATTACGTCCAGTAAAAATTGCATTTCTGTGTATGTTGATTCAAGAAAATATGAAGGAAGTCAAATTTCACAATATAAGAAGGATGAAAGATCAGCCAGAACTAATCCAAATTCAAACAAATTTCATCTATTTGAATCAAATCGAAAGACAAAGCCAAGACAAAAATAAAGAGTTCATAAAAATGTTGAATTTTTTATACGTCAACTCAAAAAAGTCTACACTCTTCGTTATAAGTCGGAAGTTGATTTCTGAGACTAAATTGTAAACTAGATAAACTCATCTTTAACAAAAAAAAGTGTGAAATATGTATTGTAATCACAATTAATATGTTCTAAGGCAGTACGTCTAGTAAAAATTGCATTTCTATGTACGTTGATTCAAGAATATATGAAGGAAGTCAAATTTCACTATAGAAGAAGGACGAAAGACCAAGCGGAACTAATCCAAATCCTAACAAATTTCATCTATCTTGAATCAAATAGAAATACAAAGCCAACATAAAAAGAAAGTATTCATAAAAATGTTGAATTTTATATACCTTAACATAAAAAGTCTACACACTTGGTTATAAGTCGGAAATTGATTTCTGAGACTAAATTGTAAACTAGATAAACTCATCTTTAATAGAAAAAGTTTGAAAAATATATTGTAATTACAATTAATATGTTCTAAGGCAATACGTCTAGTAAATATTGCATTTCTATGGTACGTTGATTCAAGGAAATATGAAGGAAGTCAAATTTCACAATAGAAGAAGGATGAAAGTCCAAGAAGAACTAATCCAAATCCTATCAAATTTCATCTATCTTGAATCAAATAGAAAGACAAATCCAACACAAAAATAAAGTGTTCATAAAAATGTTGAAAATTTTATATATGTTAATTCAAAAAGTCTACACACTTCGTTATACGTATGAAATTGATTTCTGAGACTAAATTGTAAACTAGATAAACTCATCTTTAATAGAAAAAGTTGAAAAATGTATTGTAATCACAAATAATATTTTCTAAGGCATTACATCTAGTAAAAATTGCATTTCTATGTACGTTGATTCAAGAAAATATGAAGGAAGTCAAATTTCACAATAGAAGAAGGATGAAAGACCATCCAAAACTAATCCAAATTCTAAGAAATTTCATCTAGTTGAATCAAATTGAAACACAAAGCCAATACAAAAATAAAGAGTTCATAAAAATGTTAGATTTTTTATACGTTAACTCAAAAAAGTCTACACACTTTGTTATAAGTCGGAAATTGATTTCTGAGACTAAATTGTAAGCTAGATAAACTCAACTTTAACAGAAATTTTTTGAAAAATGTATTGTAATCACAATTAATATGTTCTAAGGCAGTAAGTCTAGTAAAAATTGCATTTCTATGTACGTTGATTCAAGAAAATATGAAGGAAGTCAAATTTCACAATAGAAGAAGGATGAAAGACCAAGAAGAACTAATCCAAATCCTAACAAATTTCATCTATCTTGAATCAAATAGAAAGACAAAGCCAACACAAAAAGAAAGAGTTCATAAAAATGTTGAATATTATGTACGTTAACTCAAAAAAGTCTACACATTTCGTTATAAGTCGGAAATTGATTTCTGAGACTAAATTGTAAACTAGATAAACTCATCTTTAACAGAAAAGTTTGAAAAATGTATTGTAATTACAATTAATATGTTCTAAGGAAATACTTTTTTTTTGATAAATCAAAATTTTTATTAATAGATAACAAAATTTACAAAGTAGAATTTACAAGAAAAGAGGTCACAGAAACCCCAAAAACTTGTAAACTACTTGAAACGATAATATGAAACATTTGGATATTCAACTGAATTTAAAAAAGGTGGTCTTCCATCATAATGCACTCCCACTTCATTAGCAAGTAGACAGCCACGCTTAGCCATTTTATCCGCTGCAAAATTCGCCTCCCTAAAAGTGTGAATGAACCTTATAGACGCATAATGTCTACACATTGCCATCCATCTGCTCATTGAAAACCAAGGGATAAAAGAAATTTTAAAAGCTTCTACCACACCAAAAGAATCTGATCGTACACAAATACGCTCAAAAACCCATTGCATAGCCCACTCCAAACCAACAATAATTCCATAAAGTTCAGCCAAATAATTTGAGGTAACTCCAAGGACGATACTTATAGCTCCAAGAACTGAACAATTAGCGTCTCTAGCCACCACTCCCGCTCCTGAAATGTCTGGATTACCTCGTGTTGCGCCATCACAACGGATCTGGAGCTCATTATCATCTGGAGGCTGCCAAAAAACTTCCGCCGATTGCTGATGTTTGACACTCCTATGGACCACTCGAAAATAATCAAGAAGCAAAACATCTTCAGCACAATTTCGTATATATCCCCAAAGCCGGACTGAATAGTCTTGAATCTGCTTCACCACCCTCTTGATAAATAAACTCCAGCTTGGTTGTTGAAGTTGAAAGACTGCCCTATTACGTGCTTCCCATAGCTCAGACCTGATGACAAGATTGGCAAGCCTCCACAGGTCACGAATCATGGTACTTCTTCCTTGAGCTTCTTTACAAGACACCACAAGATTATCATTAGGCGTTAAATTAAAAATATTTGTTATCCAGTTCCAAGCACGGCCAACAAAGCTGCAATGGAAAAGGATATGGTCTAGAGATTCTTCCGCAACTCCACATAAGCTACAACGACTTGCAAGATGAATTTTAAATCTAGATTAGATTATATCATACGGTGCACAAGCACTAGGGATACTTCCTTCCTCCATAAAATAGAAGCGCCATCGAACTTGGGATACTTCTGACAGATTAATTCTTTCGCAGAACTAACAGTGAAAGCACCTTTGTAATCTGGCATCCAGATGCATACATCTTCACCAACCATGGGTGTAGGAAAAAGGTTAACGTCTAGACCTACAGTTGCCTTACGGTCTAAATGTTCCACAGGGATATTCCACTTCCCATCAACCAAAACAGTACTAACCAGCACATTTCTATCCAGTGTATAGTCATTAAGGATTGCAGCGATACTCGTATTTAAAAACCAAGCATCATAATAAAGAGAAGTATCTCTACCATCACCCAGCAAAACTTTAGTGTTAGATTCCACTATCTTGTACACTCTTCAAATACCGAGAAGAATAGAAGACTTCAAACCATTTACCTTGATAGCCCATTTTTCTTCGAAGAACGAATTTTCCACCAAAGTTTCATAAGCATGGCATCATTCATTGTAGACATACGAGTTAATCCCAAACCCCTTCCTCAAAAGGGCAACAGACTTTATCATAAGCAACAACCACAGCACGGCTAACATTAGAATCTCCCGACCAAATAAAATTCCTAATTGCTCTTTCACACTGTAAAATGAATTTACGTGGCCATTTATATATAGCCATATTGTGAATAGAGTAACTAGAAAGAACAGACTTGACAAGCACCAAACGATCATGGAAGGATAACAAAAAACCTTTCCAACCAGCAAGTTGCGATTTGATCTTCTCCACTACACCCGAAATGTGATGATATCGAACAATACCCGGCATAATTTGAACTCCCAAATAATGATCAGGTAAAGTGGCTACAGTCATACCCCAAATGGTTAGCAAGATAATTCAGTTCTAGTTAAAGAACCGCCCCCATAATAAATCTTGCTCTTCTGTCTACAAACAGTTTGACTAGAAGCTCTTTGATACTTACCCAACAAATCCACCAGATTGTTGAGGCTCTTAAGGTTTCCTTTACAGAAAATCCTAATGTCATCAACAAAAAAGAGATGAGTAGGAGAAATACCACCTCTAGTTACCATATGAGACATCTTTTTCTCATGAAAAAGTTTAGTAATATTTCTGCTAAGAACATCTTCAATCAAGACAAAAATCAAAGGAGAAAGAGGATCTCCTTGACGCAATCCTCTATTAATTTTGAAATAGCCCTCCGGACTGCCATTCAAAAGAATAGAGATTCTAGCAGAATTCAAAATATTAAGAATCCAAGAGCACCAATGTTCATAGAAATCATATCTCCGAAAAACTTCCAACACAAAAGACCAACTCACCTTGTCAAATGTCTGGGAAATATCAAGCTTAAGACCAGTGTTGCCATCCTTGCGCTTGATGTGGAGTTCATTAACCATTTCAGAAGCCAAACTGATGTTTTTCATGGATATTCCGACCCTTCATAAAGGCTATCTGTTCTTCAGAAACAAGGTTATCCAAAACACTACCAACTCTAGTATCAAGGATCTTAGTAAAAACTTAAAAGAAAAAATTACTAAGACCAATAGGTCGAAAATTACGAAGAGTATTTGCACCTCTTACCTTTGGAAGCAAGATGATAAGACTTGAATTCACCCCATTTGGAATCTGACCAGTATTCCAACAAAAAATAATTGCCTTAATCAAATATTCATTAATAATATCCCAACAATGACGATAGAAACAACCAGAAAAGCCATCCGGCCCTGGAGCACTATCAGCTCCAACATCAAAAACTGCTTGTTTAATTTCGTCAAGAGTAGGAATTCTGTCCGTAACAAGACTTTCTTCCTCTGAGATACCAACATGGTCATAATCAAATAAACTAGCATCCAAATGAGACTCATGGCCATTAAATTCGTCCTCATAGAACTGCACCACATGGTCACGCAACTGATCATAGTCTAAAATAGTATGGCCATCACTATCTGTTAATTCTGAAATAGTATTAGAACTCCGAATGCGAATACTATTATGGAAGAAAGTAGTGTTGCTTGAACCCTCCACAAGCCACTGATTTCTTGCCTTTTGCTTAAGCATAGAGTTATGTTGAAGCTGAGTCTCACTAAGCCTAGCCATAGCATCCTTCATAAGATTAAGTTTGGAAACATCATTAGGATCTTCATCCGAGCAAAGAGCCGCATATGCAAACCTCAGCTGGTCTTGCTTCAACCTAGAATGAATATTACCAAAAACCGTAAGATTCCATTCCTTAATCACCCCCTTTAGCCTCTTGAATTTATAAGTAAATATGAAGTCAAGAGAACCATGAACTGGCATATTCCAACTGTCACTCACCATACGAAGAAATCAGTGTGTAAAAAACACATTTTTTGAATGCGAAAAAGGAGCTCTTTTAGGTCTCGGAACAGCAAAAGGAAACCCCAAAAGAGTAGAATGGTCGGAAACTTATCTAGGAAGAGCTTTACACCGCCAATTCTCAAATTTCGCTAACCAAGCAGCATTGATAACAACACGATCCAACTTACTAATGATTCTGTGAGAACCCGGCTGACCATTAGTCTAAGTAAATTTAGTACCCAAGAAATCTGCTTCGAAAAAATTATTATCATTCATCCAATCAGAAAATTCATTAATTACTGAAGTCCTAGGCTCAAGACCACCCTTTTTCTCATCAAGTCGAAGGATACAATTGAAATCTCCCATGACAAGCCACGAGATCGACGTATCATGGCTATTAAGCTGCTGCCAAAGCCTTCGCCTAGTAACCTGAACATAACTAGCATGAACAAACGAGATATGAACTCCATCAACCTCAACTATTATGGCCTGTTTGCTCCTATTTATAACCGAGGGAACAATACCATTTAAGTAGCAAATCCACATATTAGCAATACTAGAAGCAGTCGCATTATGAATAACATGTGGATAAAAACGTTCCAACTGAAGTCTATTACCAAAACCAACCGAGCAATGAACTTTTGGTTCCGCAAGACAAAAAATATCCGGCTTGAACTCCCTAATTAACTCTTTAAGTTTACATTGATCTGCATCACGAGCAACTTCATTTATGTTCCAAAAGAGAACCCGCATAATTAAACTTTGGGGGTTTGAGTTTTAGATAGCTTTACTTGATGAGAAGTATTTGAGGAGGATTTTCGTCTTGGTGAAGAACCTTTTCGAGCACGAACTCCCAATTCAGATTCTTCCGAGTCCGACATGGAATCATTATCTCTCAAAGCATCAATTTTTGCTTGAATAGCTAACAATTGCTGATGCTTAACACGTTTAGCTACTTCATCAACATTATTAATCTCCAAAAGAGGGTTATTCAAGGTCTCACCAACTAATCCCAGAATATTGAATTTGTTATGAGAGATATATTCCGAACTTTCTTCAAGAGCATCACACACCGGTGTAGACAAAGATAAAAAAGGAATCCTACCAGGATTAGGAAGTCTAGTTCTTGCCAATTCAATATTCCCAACTGGCTTAGTATTTAAGGAAACATTACTCAACGACTTTGCCCTGTTAACTAAAACTGAATGCGCAAGATTAGCTTGTTTGGATCTCTCAAACTCAGTTGTATCCCTGCGCAAAACAGCTTCGGAATTCACGAGTTCATCTTGTAACTGTTGTTCCAACTCAACAGTGTCTTCAATGCTCACAGTAGCAGGCTGTACGTTGTTATCAACTGTTCCCTTTCGATTTTTTTACCATTCTTCTTTTGACCTGCAACTTGACATGCTGTATTAGTGTCACCCTGGTGGATAACTAGAGCATTAGATTGCTGCGACGTACTGGCAGTAGCGGGTGGCGTATTAACTGCAGTAACATGCTTCTTTCTGCACTCTGAGTCTAGGTGACCAACTATTTTGCACTTGGAACAGTATTTCGTCCTTTTCAAGATTTCAAATGGTTGCAAAAAATTGCGCCCACCAGCTTAAACCTAAACATAATCTGTATTAAGCTTTGCAAAATCAATATCGATCAGGACTGAGGCGTAATGCCCATACTCATGGTTTAGGGTTCGCTTATCAACCACAATAGGAGTTCCAAGAGATTTTCCCAAAGCTAACAGCGTCTTCTCCACCCACATTTCAACCGGAAGACCTGGAAACTTGACCCAGACGGTAGAGTGAGAGGTACATTGTTTATCAGCATCGAACCCTGGATACCATTCGATCAGACGTAAAGGTTGCTTGTTCACAATCCATGAATCCTTGTTACCCTGACGATAAACTTTTTCTTTGTCTTCTTGTGTTAACAACTTGATGATGAAGAATCCCCGGTTCATGGGGATGAACTGCACCTTAGCCTCTCCAAGCTTCCATTGTTGTTCCAAGTTAATCTTAACATCATTGAGTTTGATACCCTTGAGATCCAGCCTCCCAATGAGACTGAAGCACCATATTTGACAGCCCTCTTCATAATAATCTTGCGGAATAACCACAGCTGGTTTTCCATCTTTGATAGTAGGGTTTGGTAGAGTAGTAATTTCGATAGCAGTAGAAACATGGTTTTTTTTTTTGTTTTTTCCCATAACAAGTTCAGCAAACGTTAGCTTTTGATGACTAGACTCACCAAAGAGATGATCCAAGATGAAGCGCGGAAAAATGTTTTTGAAAAAAATAATGAAAACCCTAAAATCGCCAGAGAAAAGTTAGGAGAGAGAAAAAATTTGCTTGCTTGGTCTTTTGTTTTCCAAGGCAATACGTCCAGTAAAAATTGCATTTCTATGTACGTTGATTCAAGAAAATATAAAGGAAATCATATTTCACAATAGAAGAAGGATGAAAGACCAAGCAGAACTAATCCAAATCCTAACAAATTTCATCAATCTTGAATCAAATAGAAACACAAAGCTAACACAAAAAGAAAGAGTTCATAAAAATGTTGAATTTTATATAAGTTAACTCAAAAATCTCTACACACTTTGTTATAAGTCGGAAATTGATTTCTGAGACTAAATTGTAAACTAGATAAACTCACCTTTAACAGAAAAAGTTTGAAAACAAGGTCCTTGTTCGTTCAGACTCGGTTGGTGCTATTACATATTTTTTTTGCTAAGTCAAAAAATTATATTGATAAAAAAGATATTTACAAGATAGAAATAGGAGAAAAGAGATCAGAGTGACCCCAAAAACTCCTAAAACCTATTTAAAACGATAATAAATTACATTTGGAGATTCAATTGAACTTAAGAAAACTGGGCGACCTTCAAAGTGAAAACCAACCCCATCCTCTAATAAGCAACCACGTTTTTCCATTGCATCAGCTGCAAAGTTTGCCTCTCTAAAGGAATGTTCAAAACGAATTGAACCATATAAACCTTTAACTCCATCCATCTTTGCCTAGCAAACCAAGGAACGTTATCTTCTTCCAAAGCCTTCAACACACTTGTAGAATCTGATCTAATAACAATGCAAGCATATCCCCACTGAACTGCCCACTC
The DNA here is from genome assembly GCF_003573695.1 of Papaver somniferum. Taxonomy (NCBI): domain Eukaryota; kingdom Viridiplantae; phylum Streptophyta; class Magnoliopsida; order Ranunculales; family Papaveraceae; genus Papaver; species Papaver somniferum. The sequence goes on from NC_039361.1 coordinate 93,840,671, forward strand.
CATACCCACAATAATACCATACAATTCAGCCAAATAATTAGAAGTAACTCCCAAGCCAATACACATTGCACCAACCACTTCACAATTTGCATTCCTTGCAACAACACCAGCTCCCGCCACCCCTGGATTACCTCTTGAGGCACCATCCGTGCACAAAAGCAATTCATTATCATTAGGAGGAAACCAAAAACACTCCTTAGGATCAGTAAACTTCACCTTTCTATGCCGAACTCGAAAAAACTCCAGAATTCTCAAGTCTTCCAAAGAATTATGCATAAACTCTTCATCGAACTGAATATCTTGCATCAAATTAAAAACACGTTTTTGAAATAAAGACCAACAAGGTTCTTCTTTTCATACACTTTTTTGTTTCTAGTGAACCATAATTCTGAAACAACCAAATTCACTACCAACCACAAATCCTTAACAATACCACTATGATTTTTTGCCTCTGGTAAGAAGTAATAATATCATAATGAGGTTTAATTTTGAAAATACCTTCAATCCACTCCCAAGCTTGACGCGCAAAATTACAGCTCCAAAGAATATGTTGGAGAGACTCCTCCTCAATCTGACACACACTACATTTAGATGCAAGTTGAATTTGAATCTGCTGCGTACCTTATCAAGAGTTGCACACGCACCACGAATAAACTTCCAGTTCTGAGCCGCCAATGAAGGATGCACCACCCTCTTCCATAACCCGCCTCCCTCAAAATAGGATATTTCTTCCTAATCAACTCCCTAGCTGCCTTGACAGAAAATTTACCTTGTAAATCAGGCATCCAAATACGCCTATCCACTCCCATATGAATTTTTGGTAATCTTGTTGCACCACACCAGCACTTAAAAGGAGCTGCAAATGAACTCCTTGAATCTGCCAATCACCTTGCACAATAATATCACAAACACGAGCTGATCTGTCTAAATCCGTGCGATTTAAAACACTAGCTAAGGTTGTATTTCCATACCAAATATCAAAGAATAAAGAAGTATCCCTACCGTCACCAATAAAACACTTCGTGTTATTCACCATCTCCTTATGAACCCAACGAAGACCAGGAAGAATAGAAGATTTCCCCCGCCATCTTAATACGACCATCCCTACAAGTGAATTTGGCTTCCAAAAACCGAGCCCACCTCTTACGAGAAGATTTTATAGACCACCACAATTTCATCAGCAAAGCTTTATTCATAGTCCTTAGGCTAGTGATCCCAAGACCACCTTCCTTTAAAGGACTACAAATCTTATCAAAACCTACTACAAAAGCTCTAGAAAGATTAGAATCACCCGACCACAGAAAATTACGAATCACACGCTCACATTGAAGAGTGAATTTTACCGGCCATTTGTACACAGCCATGTTATGAATGGAATAGCTCGAAAGAACATTCTTAACAAGCACAACCTATCTTGAAAAGATAACATCTTACCTTTCAGAACCGAAAGTTGATCCCTCAACTTATCAACAACGTTGCTGATGTGACTATACTTTACCACTCCCGGCATCACCTTAACTCCCAAATACCTATCAGGAAAGTTAGAAATTGCCATACCCAAGAAGTGCAATGGTCTGGCGCCTACTCAAAGTCCCACCACCAAAGTAAATCTTGCTCTTCTCCCTACAAACCCTCTGACCTGAAGCTTGCTGGTAATTCTCCAAAAGTTTCACCAATTCTTCACACTCTTCATATTTCCCTTGCAAAAAATCATAATATCATCAGCAAAAAATAAATGAGTTGGAGCAATACCCTTACGCTTACCATATAAGACATATCCTTAGTCTGAAAGAGTTTAGTGATGTTGCGGCTAAGCACATCCTCAATCAAAACAAAAATAAGAGGAGAAAGAGGATCCCCCTGCCGTAAACCCCTATTAATCTTGAAGTAACCCTCCGGACTACCATTAAGAAGAATAGAAATACGCGCCGAATCCAGAATTTTCCAAATCCAAGAGCACCAATCTTCAGAAAAACCATACCTTCTAAAAACTTCAAGAACAAAAGACCAGCTCACAGTATCAAAAGCCTGAGAGATATCAAGCTTCAAACCCAAATTACCGTCCTTCCTTTTGATGTGCAATTCATTCACCATCTCAGAAGCTAAACTAATATTCTCATGGATATTCCTTCCCTTCATGAAAGCCACTTGCTCTTCAGACACCAACTTACCCAACACACCCAAGCCTCGTAGCCAAGATTTTAGTAAAAATCTTAAAAAGAAATTACTTAAACCAATCGGCCTAAAGTTCTTCAAACTAGCAGCTCCCCTAACCTTTGCAAGCAAAAGAATAAGACTAGAATTAACCCCATTAGGAATGGTTTTAGAAGACCAGCAATAAGTAACCGCTAAAATCAGATCCCTATGAATAATCTCCCAACAATGTCTATAAACAACCCCGAGAAACCATCGGACCAGGCGCACTATCAGCTCCCAAATCAAAAACCGCCTGTTTAATCTCATCACAAGTAGGAATAGCATCCAACATATGCGACTCTTCCACAGTAATAGAATCATGATCATAATCAAAAAGAGTTTCACTTACCTGACTATCCTCACCATTGAATTTAGCCTGATAATAAGAAACCACATGAGCACTAAGATGAACCGGATCAGTAATAGTACTCCCATCTTCAGCAACAAGCTCCGAGATTGTATTAGCACTTCTACGAATTTTAATAGAGTTGTGAAAGAAAGAAGTGTTACTAGAACCCTCCAACAACCACTTATTTCTAGATTTTTGCTTTAACATTATATTGCTGCCTTTGAATATCTTGAACCTCAACAAGAGCATTCATATATTAAGTTTAGAAACATCAAAAGGATCATCATCTGAATTTCTACTAGCTACCTCAAACTTACGAGTTGCTTGCTTTAATCTAGCATTGACATTGCCAAAAACAATTGATTCCATAACTTGATAGCCTCCTTCAACCGCTTCAATTTGAAAGGAAAGATAAAACCATGATTACCATACACCGGCGCCATCCAAGATAACTCCACCATCTTCAAAAAATCCGGATGGAAAACCACATCTTCTGAATACGAAAAGGAGCACGTCTAGGCCAGGATCACAAAAAGGAAAACCAATAAGAGTCGAATGGTCAGAAACTTCCCTAGGAAGAGCTTTACACCGCCAATTCGAAAACTTAGACAACCAAGGTTCATTAATAATAGCACGATCCAACTTACTAATAATTCTACCAACACCAGCCTGACCATTGGTCCAAGTAAACTTAGACCCCAACGAATCAGCTTCAAACAAGTTATTATCCTCCATCCAATCAGAAAACTCATTAATACAAGAGATACGAGTTACCCTACCCCCTTTTTTTCATCTTGACGAAGAACACAATTGAAATCCCCATAACCAACCAAGGAGTAGTTGCGTCAACGCAGCAAGTTGACTCCAAAGCCTCCTTCGAAAACTTGAATATAACTAGCATGAACAAAAGAGATAAAACCCCCTCAGTTTTAACCGTAATGGCCTCTAGACATATTAATCACCACCGGCTCCTCAATACAATCATCCCAAAGAATCCACAAATTACCCAAAGAACTAGAAGTAGAATTATGAATTACCTTTTATTATAACCAGCCAAATTTAACCTTATCATACATTGTCAGTGCAACGAATCTTAGGCTCAGCAATACAAAGTACAACCGGCTTGAACTCATGCACCAACTTACGTAACTTACTACCCGCTTCCACCTTCGCCACCCCATTAATATTCCAATAGAGAACTCTCATCAGGAAACACTCTTCTTATATTATGAATAGCTTGTGGAATCTTGCTAGGAATCCTACTTTGTAAAACAGGTGAGACACCCTTCTAACTCGGTTTCCCAAAGCATTCACTTCAGAATCCGAATCTGATTTGGAATCATTAAAACGTTGTTGAGAAGAACTAGAACTTGTAAGCAAAACCCGGCTTGGTTTCCTACTTTTCTTTGGCATATCCACTGGTATTTCCGCCCACTTAACACCCTTAACACCTGATGAAGCTTTCTCAGGCGTCAACTCTTCATCCGAACTACCTCCAGAAGAGTTTTCAGCAGCATCCGAACCCCCTCCGAAAAGTGTTCACATCATCATTATCAACACCCAACTCATCATTCAAGACATTGAACTTATTAGGAGAAACCACAATAGAAGCTTCAGCAACAGCTCTGTAGCTTGAGATATCCTCAATATTATCAACCACCATGTCTTGCAAAGACTTATTACCAGCCTCAACCGGTAAAAGAAGAACTAGCCTCATTCCTATCACTAGAGTGATTAGTTCTTGCCAATTCACCACTCTTAGTTGACTTAGATGAGGTTGCAATTTCAACCATTGACAACCCACTAGCCAAACCCTTTTTCAATGCTAACGCCTTCTTAGCCTTCTCAAAAGCTTCAGACGCTGCATGAAGCTTGGCTTCAGTAGACTAAATTCATTCTCCAAATCAACCGCACTCTCCCAAACCAGCTTCAACCACCCCATTCACCACAGCTCCACCATGCCCTACAGCAAGAGCATCATCCACATTATCACCAGCACCGTTAACAACCTCATTAACCACAACAGCACCAACGTTCACACCACCTACAGCAGCGCCAACACCTACACACAGCGTTTGTACCCTCACCAGCACGTGGTTGCATCTCTCCAGCATCTACCTTACGGTTTCTCCTATTACGCACATTCTGCCACTCCCCTTTCGCATCAGCCTTAGACGATTTCTCATCATTTGGTTGTCTTCTACATTCATTACTATGACCAATTATGCAGCACTTCATACAAAATTTAGGTGATTTTGGGATATCCAAGTATTGCCAAAACGTCCTCCCCCCAGCTGTTATCTTAATTCTACTTGGAATATGTTTTGCAAAGTCCACATCTACCAAAACTGAGGCAAAGTTTCCATACTCCAGATTTAGGGTTCTTTGATCAACCACAATTGGAGTCCCTAAAACTTTTCCCATTGATAACAAGTTCTTCTCAGTCCATAGTTCTGCATGTAAACCAGGAAAGTGAACCCATACGTTTGCATGGGAAGTTTTTTGACGATCAGGATCAAAACCTGGGTACCAATCCATTAACTTGAGTTCATGTTGTTGAACAAACCACTTTGTACGTCTGATTCTCTCCTTAGTTTCCTCATCTTGTAGCATAATAACAAAGAAACCTTTTCCCATAGTCATAAACCTAACAGAATTAGGGTTAATCTGCCATTGAGAGTTTAAAACTGTTTTAACCTCAAAGAACTTCAGTCCCGTGAAGTTTAATCTTGCAATGAAGCTGTGTTGAAAGGGTTTACAACCCTCTTCATAGAAGTCCGCAGGTATAACAAGGGATGGCTCTCCATCAATCAGAGTAGGATTAGGTAAACTAGTAATATCAACTCCTGTTAGCTTTAGGGTTTGTTTTGCCTTTACCTTGTCCGCAAAGGATTGGTGTTGCTGAATCCGTGAAGAACTATGATTATCTTCTACCATATTGTATCCAAAGTGAATGAAACCTACGTGAAAAAAAAACCTAAACCCTTGTGTTTTCGCCAGAGTTTCTCTCTCCTCTCATGTTTTCGAAAAGAAATGAAAAAGATTATAACGGAGAGGTTAGAACTCATGACCTATTGTGTCATAAGAGTGGCCTCTAACCAGTGTTCCACCTTAGTTGGAATTGGTGCTATTACAGCATTGACAACTTCGAACGTTCCTTGGTTTGTTAAACACGGGTGGAATTTGATTCAAAATAGATATGTTTCCATTCGTTTTGTGCAAACCTATCGTGAGGCTAACTTCGCGGAAGACAACATGGCAAAGAAAGGTTGTTCTCTAAGAAATTGTGAAGGTTTAAACTATGATGAAAGACAATATTTTCTTCATTCGTTAAAATATCCAAATGTTTCATATTTCAGATTTAAGTAGTTTGTAAGTTTTTGGGGTCTTCAGACCTCTTTTCTTGTAAACTCTTTGTACATATTGGCTATTCATCAATACAATTTGGACTTACTAAAAAAAAAGAAAAAGTTTGAAAAATGTATTGTAATCACAATTAATATGTTCTGATGCAATACGTCTAGTAAAAACTGCATTTCTATGTTTTGAAGTCAAATTTCACAATAGAAGAAGGATGAAAGCCCAAGCAGAACCAATCCAAATCCTAACAAATTTCATCTATCTTGAATCAGATAGAAAGACAAAGCCAACACAAAAGGAAAGAGTTCATAAAAATGTTGAATTTTATATACGTTAACTCAAAAAAGTCTACACACTTTGTTATAAGTCGTAAATTGATTTCTGAGACTAAATTGTAAACTAGATAAACTCATCTTTAACAGAAAAAGTTTGAAAAATGTATTGTATTCACAATTAATATGTTCTAAGGAAATATGTCTAGTAAAAATTGCATTTCTATGTACGTTGATTCAAGAAAATACGAAGTCAAATTTCACAATAGAAGAAGGATGAAAGACCAAGAAGAACTAATCCAAATCCTAAAAAATTTCATCTATCTTGAATCAGATAGAAAGACACCAACACAAAAGGAAAGAGTTCATAAAAATGTTGAATTTTATATACGTTAACTCAAAAAAGTCTACACACTTCGTTATAAGTCGTAAATTGATTTCTGAGACTAAATTGTAAACTAGATAAACTCATCTTTAACTGAAAAAGTTTGAAAAATGTATTGTAATCACAATTAATATGTTCTAAGGAAACACGGCTAGTGAAAATTGCATTTCTATGTACGTTGATTCAAGAAAATATGAAGGAAGTCCAATTTCACAATAGAAGTAGGATGAAAGACCTATCTTGAATCAAATAGAAAAATAAAGAGTTCATACAAAAAATTGATAAGTCAAAAAATTATATTAAATAAAAGAGATATTTACAAATTGAATACAATAAAAGAGGTCAGAGAAACCCCAAAAACTTATAAACTATTTAAATCTAAAATAGGAAACATGAGGATATTCTATAGAATTAAGAAAATCAGGTCTTCCATCATATTTTATTATCCCTTCCCCTTCACCTAGTTGACATCCTCTTTTTGCCATAATATCCGCAGAAAAATTGGTTTCACGATATATATGTTTAAAACGGATTGAATCATATAATTGTCGAACATCTTCCCAACGTTGAATAAAAAACCAAGGCCGAGCCATATTTTCCAAAGCATAAATAGCACTAACAGAATCCGACCAAATCAGCACACGTCTAATTCCCCACTTGACAGCCCAATCCAATCCAACAATAATTCCATATAATTCCGCAAGAAAACTATTTGTAATGCCCAGGACAATGCTCATTGCTCCAAGAACGTTACACTCTTCATCACGGACTACAGCTCCAGCTATATCGTCTCCATTACCACGAGCTGCTCCATGACAACATAGCATAATCTCTCCCCTTTCCGGAGGCACCCAGAAAAATTCCACCGGAACTGTATGATTGACTTGTCTATGATGTACCTTAAAAAAATTCAGAATTTGCAACTCCTCAACAGAATTGAACATGAAACTCTTTAATCTCGAAGAATAATCATGAATAAGAATGAAAATGCGCTTCCTAAAGAAACTCCAGCTGATCGTCTTCTTTTCAAAAACAATTTTGTTTCTAATATTCGAAAGTTCAGACCGAGTTTGATTCAAAATAGATATGTTTCCATTCGTTTTGTGCAAACCTATCGTGAGGCTAACTTCGCGGAAGACAACATGGCAAAGAAAGGTTGTTCTCTAAGAAATGGTGAAGGTTTAAACTATGATGAAAGACAATATTTTCTTCATTCGTTAAAATATCCAAATGTTTCATATTTCAGATTTAAGTAGTTTGTAAGTTTTTGGGGTCTTCAGACCTCTTTTCTTGTAAACTCTTTGTACATATTGGCTATTCATCAATACAATTTGGACTTACTAAAAAAAAGAAAAAGTTTGAAAAATGTATTGTAATCACAATTAATATGTTCTGATGCAATACGTCTAGTAAAAACTGCATTTCTATGTTCTAAAGTCAAATTTCACAATAGAAGAAGGATGAAAGACCAAGCAGAACCAATCCAAATCCTAACAAATTTCATCTATCTTGAATCAGATAGAAAGACAAAGCCAACACAAAAGGAAAGAGTTCATAAAAATGTTGAATTTTATATACGTTAACTCAAAAAAGTCTACACACTTTGTTATAAGTCGTAAATTGATTTCTGAGACTAAATTGTAAACTAGATAAACTCATCTTTAACAGAAAAAGTTTGAAAAATGTATTGTATTCACAATTAATATGTTCTAAGGAAATATGTCTAGTAAAAATTGCATTTCTATGTACGTTGATTCAAGAAAATATGAAGTCAAATTTCACAATAGAAGAAGGATGAAAGACCAAGAAGAGACGTGGATCTTCCATGACTAATCAAAGATGTAGTATTTTGAGCAACCATTCTATCAACCCAACTAACACAAGGCAGAATAGTAGATTTTATCCCATAGTCCTTCACTCTACCGTCCCTACAAGTGTATTTAGCTTCTAAGAACCGAACCCATTTCTTATGTGATCTTTTGATATTCCACCAGAGTTTAGCAACCAAAGCCTTATTCATGACACTCAATCTGGTAAGACCAAGTCCCCCTTCAAAAAGAGGAGAACAAACTTTATCAAAACCAACAACAAATGCCCTGGATATTCCAGAATCCCCAGACCAAATAAAATTCCGAATTACCCTTTCGCATTGTTGAATGAACTTTAGAGGCCATTTATAAACCGACATATTATGGATGGAATAACTAGCAATGACAGTTTTAACAAGCACCACTCTATCCTGGAATGAAAGCATTTTACCTTTCCAGACATCTAATTGAGTTTTTATTTTATCAATGACAGTACATATATGTCTATATCTCACCGCCCCTGGCATGATTTGCACTTCCAAATAACGATCAGGAAAAGAAGCAAGACTCATACCAAGAAAATCAACAATAGTTCTCCGTCTACTCAAAGATCCCCCATCATAATAAATTTTACTTTTTTGCCTGCAAACGGTTTGCCCAGAAACACGATGATACTGCTCTAGTAAAGAAACCATATTTCTCACGCTTTTCATATTTCCTTTACAAAAAATCATAATATCATCAGCAAAGAATAAATGAGTAGGGAAATACCATTTCTCGTAACCATTGGTGACATTTTCTTCTCCTTAAAAAGCTTAGAAATGTTCCTGCTAAGGACATCTTCAATCAAAACAAAAATCAAGGAAGAAAGGGTATCACCTTGACGTATTTCTCTCTAATATGAAGCTCATTAACCATCTCAGAGGCCAAGCTAATATTTTCGTGAATATTTCTCTCTTTCATGAAAGCCATTTGTTCCTCAGAGACAAGTTTTTCCAAAACACTTCCCAGTCATGTAGTTAAAATTTTAGTAAAGATCTTGAAAAAGAAATTACTAAGGCCAATAGGTCTAAAATTCCGAAGAGAATTAACTCCTCTAACCTTTGCCAGGAGAATAATAAGACTCGAATTAGCCCCACTAGGAGTAAATTTATGTTGCCAGCAAAAAAGAATTGCTACAAATAAATCATGTTGGATAATGTCCCAACAATGCCTATAGAAACAACCCGAGAAACCATCAGGACCTGGAGCACTGTCAGCCCCTAAATCAAAAACAACCTTTTGAATCTCCTCCACCGTAGGCAAACTATCCATACGCTGTTGTTCCTCCAAAATAATAGACAAATGATCGTAATCAAAAATCTGATCTTCAACCGGCATTTCCACATCATTAAACTTGTTCTCATAATAAGAAACAACATGTTGGCACAATTAATCCCCATCTGTGATAGTATTACCAGCATCATCCACAAGCTCCGAAATAGTGTTATTACATCTACGAATGTGAATGGTATTAAGCAGAAAACTAGAGTTACTAGCTCCCTCCAAAAGCCATTTGTTCCTTGCTTTTTGGCGAAGCATAATATTTTGTTGCTTGGTCAAATAATCATTTTTTCTTTTTTCTCTATCCTAATTTTGGTCTGGCGATTTTAGGGTTTTGCACTTTTTTTCAAAAAAAACTTCACGCGCTTCACCTTGGATCATCACTTTGGTGATTCAAGATGGGTGATAGTTCTCCAAATACTCAGTTGAGAACTCTCACTTATGCTGATCAAGTTAAGGGAAAATAACAGTTGCCAACAACCTCAATAGACCTAAGTTCGCTACCTATTCCAACTGTGAAAGAAGGGAAACCTGTTGTGGTGCTTCCTGATCGTTCTATTTGGAAGGATGTGATATTTGGAAATTTAGCCTTATTGGGCGTTTAGATTTAAAAGGAGTTAACTTTCAAGATGTGAAGAACAACCTTGAGGAACAATGGCAGTTAGGTCAGGGACGTGTCCAATTTGTTCCAATGAACATGGATTTCTTTATAATCAAGTTGCAACCACAAGCTGATAAACAAAAGTTGTTGAATGTTGAAGCATGGTTTCCAGGTTTCCAGGTTTTGACGCTGAAAAACAAAGGACCTCACATGCTTCCATGTGGTCAAGTTTCCAGGCTTGCCGCTTGTGTTTTGGATTGAAAAAACGCTACTTGCCATGGAAAAATCGTTGGGTACTCCAATAGTGGTAGATAAGCGTACTCTTGAACATGAATATGGACACTTTGCTTCAGTCTTTGTTGACATAAACTTTGCTGAAACGGCTACAGATTCTATTCATGTTACTGTAGGGGGTTTGGACTTCTGGCAGCCGGTGGAGATTCAAAAGACGCCAAAATTTTGCACAAAGTGTAAGATTATTGGGCATAATGATCAGGAATGCAAGAAACAAACATCAAACTCTTTTGTTCAAGCACCTGCGCAACAAAAGAGTAATGCTAATCAGTTTCATACTTCTGGAGATAGGGATAACAACAATGCCAATCAAGTTAACAATGTTTCTGGTGAGTGGCAAGTTGTTAAACATAGGAAGGGTAAGAATGCGCCTAAAGATCCAGTTTCCCCTGAAGTTGTAGTTACTAAGGTGGTGGAGGCTAATAATTTGGAGTATACTGCTCAGATGGTGAAAGCTAAGCAGTTGGAGGTTGAATATACTAAGTCCAAAGATGCTTTTAAATCTGCCTTTGTTGAATTGGCGAGAACTAAACAAGTGCAGGATTCAAACTCACTTTTAGTGCATAGTGGCAAAGTGGGCGAAACTAGGCCACCGAGTGCTAAGTCAGGTGTGGTTGGAAATATGATTCCTAACCCTGATAGGACTCTTGTTATCCATGCGACTCCTCTTTGTGATCAATTGTTAGCTGGAGAATTTGTTTTGCAAAATAAATTTGACGCTGTCAACTCAATCCCAGTTGCGAAAATCTCTTGTGATGCGCAGTTTAGAGCTGACCAGGAAGCTAGGAGAGCATGGATTACTGCTTTAACTCGAGTTGCAGCCAGGGTTCCTTGACAGGATTCAGTTTTCGAAATCTCTTCAGCTACGGATTTGGATACAAACAATTTAAGTAACCTTGTTATAAAAGGAAATTCACCAGGTTTGAATACTGGTGTTTCTCCACAGCTAGTAACTCCTCCAATCCCAGTTTATAATGCGTGTTCTTTTTTGGAACATCAATGGATTTTCTCGTGATGAGTCACGAGATAAATTGAAAGAGTTACTTAGAGATTTTAAACCTGACGTATTCTGTCTTGCTGAGCCTAAGGTACATTGTACTCTTAATTTTTTGCAGGGATTACATGTTGAGGGTTATAAAAAAGAAGTTATACATAATTTTGTTGGTTCGTCTAAAGGGAATTTATGGATTTGATGGTACGTTGATATGACTACTCCGGTGGTTATTAATTCTAGTAGACAGGCTATTTCTATTGAAACGGAAGGTGTTCTTATATCACTTGTTCATGCTAGTTGTTTTCAAGTTACACGAAGAAGCTTATGGCAGCAGCTTTCTTCAGTTGATGATAAATACTACCCGGTTGGTCATGGGTGATTTTAATTGTGTGCTTCATAATGATGAAAAGAAAGGGGGTTGTGAACCACGTACTTCAGCTATTAATGAATTCAGTGATTGGATAGATGACAATAACCTTTTTGAAGCTGATTCTTTGGGTTCTGATACACTTGGGCCAATGGTCAATCAGGTGTTCATAGAATTCTTTGCAAGTTAGATTGGGTTGTCATTAATGAAGCATGGCTTAAGAAGTTTGAGAATTGGTGGTGTAAAGCTCTTCCTCGTGAAGTTTCTGATCATTCTACGCTTATAGGCTATTCTTCTGTAAATTCAAGACCTAAAAGAGCTCATTTTAGAGTTCAAAAAATGTGGTTCACTCATCCTGATTTCATGCGTATGATTATGGAGAGTTGGAATGCTCATGTTTCTGGTTCCCCTGCTTATATCTACCCCTTCAAGCTTAAGAGATTAAACGCTGACATGAAGGAGTGGAATTTACGTGTTTTTGGTAATATTAATGCTAGACTCAAACATGCTAAATTAACAATGGAAGTTGCTCTTCGTATTTCTGATGAGGATCCGGAAGACGTAACTAAGCTGAATTTTGCTAAGGAGGCTTCGGTTACACTTCAGGAAATCCGTATGCATCAATCCATTATTTTGAAGCAAAAATATCGTAATAAGTGGCTTACTGACAGTGCGAGTAATACTTCTTTCTTTCATGCCAATATTCCAACTCGCAGGAGCAGCAATATGATTTCGGAATTGGTAGATGATGATGGGAATATTCTCTCTAATTGTGACCATATTAGAGATTACATGGTGTCTTATTATGATTCCAAATTTAATGGGGAAGAGCTTCCAATTGATGAGCATGACATTATCTCTACGGAGGAAAGTCAAAGAATGGATGCGATTCCTACTTATGATGAAATAAAGGTTGTTGTTTATGACCTTGATGCTGATAGTTCACCAGGACCTGATGGTTTCTCTAGATGTTTTTATAGACATTGTTGGGACGTGATTCAACAAGACTTATACAATGCTATTATTTATTGTTGGCAACAACAAAGGATTCCTAATGGGAAAATTCTAGTCTTCTGATTTTATTGGCCAAGGTAAGGGGTGCTAATACTCTTCGTAACTTTAGGCCTATTGGTCTTAGTAATTTTTTCTTTAAATTTTTTACTAAGATCCTAGATACAAGACTTGGAAGTGTTCTTGATAAGCTTGTTTCAGAGGAGCAAGTTGCTTTTATGAAGGTTAGAAATATTCATGAGAACATCAGTGTGGCATCGGAGATGGTGAATGATCTGAAAACTAAGCGTAAAGATGGCAATGTGGGCCTAAAGCTAGACATTACTCAAGCTTTTGACACGGTTAGTTGGTCTTTTGTCTTAGAGGTGTTCGAAGGTATGGTTTTCCCCAAAGCTGGTGTTCTTGGATTTATTCGATTCTCAGTTCAACCCGTATTTCTATCCTCCTCAATGGTAGTCCAGAAGGTTTTTTTAAGATTAATAGAGGCCCACGTCAAGGTGATCCTTTGTCTCCTCTTATCTTCGTGCTGATTGAAGATGTTCTTAGTAGAAACCTCACCAAGCTCTTTCTTGAGAAGAAAATGACGCCAATGCTTTCGAAAAAAGGTATTTCTCCTACTCATCTTTTTTTTCGCTGATGACATAATGATATTTTGCAAAGGTAACTCGAAGAGTTTCCATAATCTTCTTACGTTGCTTGGTAAATATCAATTGGCCTCGGGTCAAACAGTATGTCGTCAAAAAACAAGGTTTTTTATGGAGGTGGAACCTTGAGTCGTTGTAGAATTATCACGGATTTACTTAGTATGGAAGTCTCTACTTTCCCGGACAGATATTTAGGTATTCAAATTATGCCTGGAGTTGTTAAATATCATCATATAAGTAATGTTATTGATAAAATCAAGAAGCAACTTTCAGTTTGGAAAGAAAAAATGCTTTCTTTTCAAGACCGTGTGGTTCTATTAACTCTGTGATTGCTATCTATGCCATTCACAATATGGATGTTTACAAATGGCCAAGGAAGTTCATTATGCAATGTGAGCGGGTTATATGCAATTTTCTTTGGTCCGGGGATTCGGAAGTTGCGAGGAAGTTTGTGGTTGGTTTTGACAAAGTTTGCAGCCCTGTGAAGGAAGGTGGTTTGAGTATTACAAGTATGGCAGTTACAAATAGGGCTCTTCTCATGAAATTTTAGTGTAGTATTCGTTCTTCTAATAAGAAGTGGGCGCGTTTCTTATGGGAGAAATATACTACACAGACTGGTAGAATTAACCAATATGGTGTGAAATCTTCTATCTTTCCTGGCGTTAGATTGGTTCATAATATTTTGGATAGAAATACGAAAGTGCTTCTTGGTGATGGGCGAGCCACTTCTCTTTATTATGATGTTTGGAATGGTAATGAATGTATAGATGATATTCTTGGTGATAATGAGCTAGATAGTACTGTCATGGTAAGTACTTTGGTTTCTAACAATGAATGGCAGCTGCAAGGAGATCATATTCAGAATTTGCTTCGTGCGGGAGTGAATTTGAATAACTAACCAACGCCACAAGGAGGAGATGATCATAGAGTCTGGACGCCGGAAATGAGAGGCAACTTTACTGTCAGTTCAGAAAAACATCTAATAAGGAAGAAGTATAATGTCTTGGACGTGTATGGGTTGTTGTGGAGGAAGGTTATACATCCAAACTTAGCTGCACAAAATTGGAAGTTGGTGCGAGAAGCTTGTGCTACGCAAGACAAAATCAGGATCAGATGCAGGGTCAATCTTGCTAATAAGTGTTACCTTTGAAAGTCCGATGAAGAGTCCTTGGATCATATTTTATGGAATTGTTCCTTTGCAACTCAAATTTGGCAATGGATCTCAGGTATTTTTTCTTTGCAGGCTAACTATAATTTGATTGATTCTTATCAATCCTCTGAAGGAAGGAGTCGTATTATAAAGGATCTTTGGATTTTGGCACTTATTGTGATTCGAGCTGAACTGTGGCATGCTAGAAATCTGGCGTATTTTAAAAACAAGATAATGAATGTAAGCTTTTTCAAATAGGGACGAGCTGTTATTATGTTGTGACAGTGCGGCCAAGGGTAACCCAGGAATCGCATGGGATGGAGTTGTGCATAAAACTCTTTGTACGGACTGAATATTCATGAATTAAATGGAGCACCCGCTACTTGAAAAATCTTACATTAATTATCTTGTTTTGAAAATACGCCAGATTTCTAGCATGCCACAGTTCAGATCGAATCACCATAAGTGCCAAAATCCAAAGATCCTTTATAATACGACTCCTTCCTTTAGAGGATTGATAAGAATCAATCAAATTATAGTTAGCCTGCAAAGAAAAAATACCTGAGATCCATTGCCAAATTTGAGTTGCAAAGGAACAATTCCGTAAAATATGATCCAAGGACTCTTCATCGGACTTGCAAAGGTAACACTTATTAGCAAGATTGACTCTGCATCTGATCCTGATTTTGTCTTGCGTAGCACAAGATTCTCGCACCAACTTCCAATTTTTTGCAGCTAAGTTTGGATGTATAACCTTCCTCCACAACAACCCATACACGTCCAATACATTATACTTCTTCCTTATTAGATGTTTTGCTGAACTGACAGTAAAGTTTCCTCTCATCTCCGGCGTCCAGACTCTATGATCATATCCTCCTTGTGGCGTTGGTTAGTTATTCAAATTCACTCCCGCACGAAGCAAATTCTGAATATGATCGCCTTGCAGCTGCCATTCATTGTTAGAAAGCAAAGTACTTACCATGACAGTACTATCTAGCTCATTATCACCAAGAATATCAGCTATACATTCATTACCATTCCAAACATCATAATAAATAGAAGTGGCTCGCCCATCACCAAGAAGCACTTTCGTATTTCTATCCACAATATTATGAACCAATCTAACATCAGGCAAGATAGAAGAGTTCACACCATATTGCTTAATTCTACCAGTCCGAGTAGTATATTTCACCCATAAGAAACGCGCCAACTTCTTATTAGAAGAACGAATACTACACCAAAATTTCATGAGAAGAGCCCTATTTGTAACTGCCATACTTGTAATACTCAAACCACCTTCCTTCACAGGGCTGCAAACTTTGTCAAAACCAACCACAAACTTCCTTGCAACTTCCGAATCCCCGGACCAAAGAAAATTGCGTATAACCCGCTCACATTGCATAGTGAACTTCCTTGGCCATTTGTAAACAACCATATTGTTTACACGGAAAAAATTCAGAACATACAAGTACGCAGTGGAGTTGTGCATAAAACTCTTTGTACAGACTGAATATTCATGAATTAAATGGAACACCCGCTACTTGAAAAAGATTACATTAATTATCTTGTTTTGAAAATACGCCAGATTTCTAGCATGCCACAGTTCAGCTCGAATCACCATAAGTGCTAAAATCCAAAGATCCTTTATAATACGACTCCTTCCTTTAGAGGATTTATAAGAATCAATCAAATTATAGTTAGCCTGCAAAGAAAAAATACCTGAGATCCATTGCCAAATTTGAGTTGCAAAGGAACAATTCCATAAAATATGCTCCAAGGACTCTTCATCGGACTTGCAAAGGTAACACTTATTAGCAAGATTAACCCTGCATCTGATCCTGATTTTATCTTGCTTAGCACAACCTTGTCGCACCAACTTCCAATTTTGTGCAGCTAATTTTGTGCACAAGCTTCTCGTAGCCATATTGGCCATTTTATCCCACTCCAGCTTAATTTGCCAAACGTTTTTAAAAAACCATGTGAGGAGAGGAGAGAGAAAAACCATCTTTCTCTGGCGATTTGAGTTTTTTTTGTTTTTTCTTTCACATTTTTTGATTTTTTTTTTCAACTTTGTTTGATTCAAGATGAATTTAACTTTGGTTACTAATCCAAATCTTGTCAAACCTATTTATTTTGCTGATACGGTGAAGGAAAGGAAAACCCTAAACCCTACCACCATTGATTTATCAACGTTACCAAACCCTACTCTCAAAGAGGGAGAGCCGGCTCTGGAAATACCTACGGATCTGTATCAAGAGGGATGCATGCGCTTTCAACACAGTCTCATTGCGAGACTTGATTTTACAGGCCTGAAGTTCAATGAGGTTAAACAAACCTAATGGAGCAATGGAAGTTTTCTTTCATTCAATGCAGTTTTATTCCGATGAGTAAAGGTTTTTTCATTGTTAGGTTAACAACTGAAGCAGACAAGGAGATGATCCGTGGATCAAAATGTATGGTAAACCAACAACAATTACGGATGATTGACTGATATCTGGGTTTCAATCCAGAGAAACAGCGAACATCCCATGCTGCTACATGGGTAAGATTTCTGGGTCTTCACATGGAGCTGTGGACTGAGAGATCTCTGTTGACGATAGGGAAAGCTCTCGGAACACCTATTGTGGTAGATCAAATAACTCTTGATCTTGAGTATGGCCATTTTGCTGTTGTACTTGTCGATATAGATTTCGGCAAACATATTCCATAACGTATTCATCTTTCAGCTGGAGGGAGGAAGTTCTGGAAGTACATTGATATACAACACTATCCAAAATTTTGTTCCATATGTAACATTATTGGGCATGAGGATGATGAGTGCAAAAGGAAGCTTGCGAAGTCGCATCCTTCCATGGAATCTGAAAAACAGCTGGTACATACAGAGAAACCTGCAAAACAAGTTTGGAAAGAGGTGAAACATAGAAGTTCAGGTAAACAAAATATTGAATCAAATTATAATGACGCTGAAACAACTATTGTTGTGATGAATGATGAGGATAGTGCTGCTTTGAAGAGAACCAAACAACTGGAAGATGCCTTAGCAAAAGCTGAAGATGATTTACGCAAGGCATCTGAGGATTGGAAAGCTAAGCAGGATGCATTAGAGTATGCTTCTTCTAAGAAATCCACTAAACCGACTAAGCAAACAACTTCTGCTAAGCAACCAACTAATTCTGGAGTAGTGTTATCTCCTAACAAATTTAGTGTGCTCGAGAATGAGGAAGGTTTAAATGAGAATGTTGATGATGTTGAAAGTTATTCAAGTTCAGATGAAGATTTTTCAGTTGACAGGCAGCCTCGGGGGTTAAAGGTAAGAAGTGGGATGAGCTGCCATCGGACAGGGAGACAAGGATAGAAAAAGGGCGATCAAAAGGAAGTTCTCGTAATCCTGGGAGTTCTATTGATGCGCATAATGCTTTATTGCAACAACATAACAATAGGGCGAATACAAGACATGACACTGCACGTGAAGATCACAATGGAAATATTGGGCTTTTACATAAGCCCAATAACAATCAAAGCACGGACAGTGGTGTTGGGCCTGTGGAAAGTGCTTTTATTCGCTTAACCACGGAGGAGCATGAAGTTTTTTGTTCAATAACAAAAATTTGATATTTAACAAAAGTTTTTGAAGGATTTATCTTTCCGAAAGGAGTATTTCAAGGAAATAAAAGCTCATTCCAAAAGAATGAAGACTTCAAATGCTAAAAATAAGAAAAAAGAAGAGGTGGAGGAACTTGATGATAATCCTAGTTTCCTTCTTTTTGTTATTTATTTGTGTTGAGGAGCTTATTTTGTTAGCTATTTTGATGTTAGTTTTACTCTCCTTTGGTTTATGGGGGTGGGGAGGACTTGAGCCTCCCTTTTTGTAATTCTTGTAATTACGTTTTTTTGCTTAATAAACCATTTTGACCTAGCAAAAAAAAAAGAAGTAAACAACCATATTGTGAATGGCGTAGCTAGCAATCACAGAGTTAATAAGAACCACACAGTCTTGAAAAGAAAGCATTTTTCCTTTCCAAACTGAAAGTTGCTTCTTGATTTTATCAATAGCATTACTTATATGGCGATATTTAACAGCTCCAGGCATAATTTGAACACCTAAATATCTGTCCGGGAAAGTAGAGATTTCCATACCAATTAAATCCGTGATAGTTCTACAACGACTCAAGGTTCCACCTCCATAAAAAACCTTGTTTTTTGACGACATACTATTTGACCCGAGGCCGATTGATATTTACTAAGCAACGTAAGAAGATTATGCAAACTCTTCAAGTTACCTTTGCAAAATATCATTATGTCATCAGCGAAAAAAAGATGAGTAGGAGAAATACCTTTTTTCGAAAGCATTGGCGTCATTTTCTTCTCAAGAAAGAGCTTGGTGAGGTTTCTACTAAGAACATCTTCAATCAACACGAAGATAATAGGAGACAAAGGATCACCTTGACGCGGGCCTCTATTAATCTTGAAAAAACCTTCTGGACTACCATTGAGGAGGATAGAAATACGGGCTGAACTGAGAATCGAATAAATCCAAGAACACCAGCTTTGGGGAAAACCATACCTTTGAAACACCTCTAAGACAAAAGACCAACTAACCGTGTCAAAATCTTGAGTAATGTCTAGCTTTAGGCCCACATTGCCATCTTTCCGCTTAGTTTTCAGATCATTCACCATCTCCGACGCCACACTGATGCTCTCATGAATATTTCTAACCTTCATAAAAGCAACTTGCTCCTCTGAAACCAGCTTATCAAGAACACTTCCAAGTCTTGTAGCTAGGATCTTAGTAAAAATTTTAAAGAAAAAATTACTAAGACCAATAGGCCGAAAATTACGAAGAGTATTAGCACCCCTTACCTTGGCCAAAAAAAATCAAAATACTAGAATTTACCCCATTAGGAATTCTTTGTTGTTTCCAACAATAAATAATAGCATTGTATAAGTCTTGTTGAATCACGCCCCAACAATGTCTATAAAAACATCTATAGAAACCATCAGGTCCTGGAGAACTATCAACATCAAGGTCATAAACAGCAGCCTTTATTTCATCTAAGTAGGAACATCCATTCTTTGACTTTCCTCGTAGAGATAATATCATGTCATCCAATGGAAGCTCGTCCCCATTAATTTAGACTCAAAATAAGAACGTTGTAATCTAATCTGGTCACAATTAGAGAGAATATTCCCATCATCATCTACCAATTCCGAAATTCATCTTGCTGCTCCTGCGAGTTGGAATATTTGATGAAGAAAGAAGTATTACTCGCACCGTCAGTAAGCACTTATTACGAGATTTTTGCTTCAACATAATGGATTGACGCATAGGATTTCTGAAGTGTAACCGAAGCCTCCTTAGCAAAATTCAGCTTAGTTACGTTTCCGGATCCTCATCGAAATCCGAAGAGCAAACTTCCATTGTTAATTTAGCATTTGAGTCTAGCATTAATTACCAAAAACACGTAAATTCCACTCCTTCATGTCAGCGTTTAATCTCTTAAGCTTGAGGGGTTAGATATAAGCAGGGGAACCAAAAAACATGAGCATTCCAACTCTCCATAATCATACGCATGAAATCAAGATGAGTGAACCACATTTTTTGAACTCTAAAAGGAGCTCTTTTAGGTCTTTAATTTACAAAAAAATAGCCTATAAGCGTAGAATGATCAGAAACTTCACGAGGAAGAGCTTTACACCGCCAATTCTCAAACTTCGTAATCCATGCTTCATCAATGACAACCCAATCCAACTTGCAAAGAATTATATGAACACCTGATTGACCATTGGCCCAAGTGTATTAAAACCCAAAGAATCAACTTCAAAAAGGTTATTGTCATCTAGCCAATCACTGAATTCATTAATAGCTGAAGTATGTGGTTCACAACCCCCTTTCTTTTCATCATTATGAAGCACATAATTAAAATCACCCATGACCAACCGGGTAGTATTTATCATCAACTGAAGAAAGCTGCTGCCATAAGCTTCTTCGTGTAACTTGAAAACAACTAGCATGAACAAATGATATAAGAACACCTTCCGTTTCAATAGAAATAGCCTGTCTACTAGAATTAATAATCATCGGAGTAGTCATATCAACGTACCAGCAAATCCATAAATTCCCTTTAGACGAACCAACAAAATTATGTATAACTTCTTTTTTATAACCCTGAACATGTATGCCCTGCAAGAAATTAAGAGTACAATGTACCTTAGGGTCAGCAAGACAGAATACGTCAGGTTTAAAATCTCTACGTAACTCTTTCAATTTATCTCGTGACTCATCACGAGAAAATCCATTGATGTTCCAAAAAAGAACGCGCATTATAAACTGGGATTAGAGGAGTTAACTAGCTGTGGAGATAAACACCAGTATTCAAACCTGGTGAATTTCCTTTTATAACAAGGTTACTTAAATTTTTTGTATCCAAATCCGTATCTGAAGAGATTTCGAAAACTGAATCCTGTCGAGGAACCCTGGCTGCAACTCGAGTTAAAGCAGTAATCCATGCTCTCCTAGCTTCCTGGTCAGCTCTAAACTGCGCATCACAAGAGATTTCCGCAACTTGGATTGAGTTGAGAGCGTCAAATTTATTTTGCAAAAGAAATTCTCCAGCTAACAATTGATCACAAAGAGGAGTCGCAGGGATAACAAGAGTCCTATCAGGGTTAGGAATCATATTTCCAACCACACCTGACTTAGCACTCGGTGGCCTAGTTTCACCCACTTTGCCACTATGCACTAAAACTGAGTTTGAATCCTGCACTTTTTTAGTTCTCGCCAATTCAACAAAGGCAGATTCAAAAGAATCTTTGGACTTAGTATATTCAACCTCCAACTGCTTAGCTTTCACCACCTGAGCAGTATACTCCAAATTATTAGCCTCCACCACCTTAGTAACTACAACTTCAGTGGAAACTGGATCTTTAGGCGCATTCTTACCCTTCCTATGTTTAGCAACTTGCCACTCACCGGAAACATTGTTAACTTTATTGGCATTGTTGTTAGCCCTATCTCCAGAAGTATGAGACTGATTAGCATTACTCTTTTGTTGCGCAGGTGCTTGAATAGAAGAGTTTGATGTTTGTTTCTTGCATTCTTGATCATTATGCCCCATAATCTTACACTTTGTGCAAAATTTTGGCTTCTTTTGAATCTCCACCGGCTGCCAGAAGTCCAAACCCCCTACAGTAACATGAATAGAATCTGTAGCCGTTTCAGAAAAGTTTATGTCAACCAAGACTGAAGCAAAGTGTCCATATTCATGTTCAAGAGTACGCTTATCTACCACTATTGGAGTACCCAACGATTTTTCCATGGAAAGTAGCGTTTTTTCAATCCAAAACTCTAGCGGCAAGCCTGGAAATTTGACCCACATGGAAGCATGTGAGGTCCTTTGTTTGTCAGCGCCAAAACCTGGAAACCATTCAATTAGGTTTAGCTTTTGATGATCGAAAAACCATGCTTCAACATTCAACAACTTGTCTTTATCATCTTGTGATTGCAACTTGATTGTAAAGAAACCCCTGTTCATTGGAACAAATTGGACACGTCCCTGACCTAACTGCCATTGTTCCTCAAGGTTGTTCTTCACATCTTGAAAGTTAACTCCTTTTAAATCTAAACGCCCAATAAGGATAAATTTCCAAATATCACATCCTTCCAAATAGAAACGATTTAGGAAGCACCACAGCGTGTTTCCCTTCTTTCACAGTTGGAATAGGTAGCGAACTTAGGTCTATTGAGGTTGTTGGCAACTGTTGTTTTCCCTTAACTTGATCAGCATAAGTGAGAGTTCTCAACTGAGTATTTTGAGAACTATCACCCATCTTGAATCAACAAAGTGATGATCCAAGATGAAGCGCGTGAAAAAAAATATGCAAAACCCTAAAATCGCCAGAGCAAAATTAGGAGAGAGAAAAAAGAAAAAATGATTATTTGACCAAGTAGCAAAATATTATGCTTCGTCAAAAAGCAAGGAACAAATAGATTTTGGAGGGAGCTAGTAACTCTAGTTTTCTGCATAATAGCATTCGCATTCGTAGAGGTAATAACACTATTTCCGAGCTTGTGGATGATGCTGGTAATACTATCACAGATGGGGATCAATTGTGCCAACATGTTGTTTCTTATTATGAGAACAAGTTTAATGGTGTGGAAATGCCGGTTGAAGATCAGATTTTTGATTACGATCATTTGTCTATTACTTTGGAGGAACAACAACGTATGGACAGTTTGCTTACGGTGGAGGAGATTCAAAAGGTTGTTTTTGATTTAGGGGTTCACAGTGCTCCGGGTCCTGATGGTTTCTCGGGTTGTTTCTATAGGCATTGTTGGGAGATTATCCAACATGATTTATTTGTAACAATTATTTTTTACTGGCAACATAAATTTACTCCTAGTGGGGCTATTTCGAGTCTTATTATTCTCCTGGCAAAGGTTAGAGGAGCTAATTCTCTTCGAAAATTTTGACCTATTGGCCTTAGTAATTTCTTTTTCAAGATCTTTACTAAAATTTAACTACCAGACTGGGAAGTGTTTTGGAAAAACTTGTCTCTGAGGAACAAGTGGCTTTCATGAAAGAGAGAAATATTCACGAAGAGGAAAAAAACTTAGGTTCGACTTTTTTCTCTCTCCTCTTTGCTCTGGCGATTTTGGAGAACTTTTTAAACTTTTTTACGTGCTTCATCTTGGATCATCTTTGGGTGATTCAATGGGAGATCATGTTGATCCAAATCATATAGTTGCGCCTTCTAAGATTGTTACATATGCAGATAGACTAAAGGGTAGGAAAGAGCTTCCTAAAACCTCTGTGGGTATTTCTTCTCTGCCAAACCCTACTTTGAAAGATGGAAAACCTTCTATGAGATTCCTAATGAGTTATATCTGGAAGGATGTGCGTTATGGAAGTTTAGTCTTATTGGAAGGTTAGACTTCAAAGAACTTAGCTTTTATGATGCTAAAAAAAACCTAGAACTTCAATAGAAGCTGGGTGAAGGCCGGGTTCACTTTGTTCCGTTGAATAGAGGTTTCTTCATCATCAAGTTATTTTCGCAGGAGGATAAAGTGAGGATTTTACAGGCTGAACAATGGGTTGTTGCTCAACAGAAACTAAATCTGATGGAATGGTTTTCTAGTTTTGATGCTGACAAACAAAGATCTTCGCGTTCCACAGTTTGGGTCAAGTTTCCTGGGCTGCCAATGGAATTCTGGATTGAAAAAACTTTACTTGCAATGGGGAAAACGCTAGGATCTCCTATTGTGGTTGATAAAAGAACGTTGGCACATGAGTATGGAAACTTTGCTTCGGTCCTCATTGATATTGATTTTGCTGAGCTCAAATCTGACGATATTAATGTCACTATGGGAGAACGTGAGTTTTTTAAACCTTTTGAGATCCTTAAAAGACCTAAATTTTGTTCTAAGTGCAGCATTATTGGGCATTCAGATGGGGAATGTGGGAAGAAAACAAGAGGTGAAGCTCTCAAAGCTCCGCAAGGTGCTGCTGTGTCGCACCAGGCTATTGTGTCAGATAACCATCAACAACATCATGAGAACAATGCTGGTACGGAATGGAAAGAAGCAACGCGTAGGAAAAAGGGAAAGACAGCTCCGTCTATTCCTTTTGTGCATGAAAAGATTACTCACGTTGGTGAAGATACTTCAAATATTGTGGCTGATAATGTTTTGTGCATCAGTGACGATGTTGAGTTGGAACAACAGTTTCAGGATAGTTTAGCTCAATCTGAAGTTGTTTTGCGTATGGCTTCTGCTGAGGTTGAAAAACACAAGCAAGCCATTCTTACGCATTCAGTATTAGCTAGTAAAGCTAGGTCGTTCAGCACCTCAAGCTTGAATGCTAAGGCAGGGGGAATGTTGAATTGGCAAGAACTAAACTTCCTCCTCCTGCTAGGATTGATATTTCATCCTCGTCCACACCTTTGTGTAATGCGCTTGAAGAAACTTCAGAGTTTGTCTCTAACAACAAGTTTAACATCCTAAGTGACAAGGCCGGCAGTGATGTTTTGGTTTTAAGTAAACTTGGTGAGCTTACTAAACAAGCTAAGAGGCAGCAGATTATAGATATGCAAAACAAATTGAATGCGTTAACTGATCAGGATTCCTTGTCAGACTCGGATAAGGCATTGGGTATTCGTGCTCGTAAGGAATCAGTTCCTAAATCCTCCTCAAACTCGGTTAAGCAATTGAAGCTAAATAATAAACTCCAACCCAGAGTTTAATTATGCGGGTTCTTTTTTGGAATATCAATGGTGTTGCGCGTACAGCAGCACATTCTAAGCTTAGGGAGATGATTAGAGATTTCCATCCTGAAGTTTTTGGCCTTGCTGAACCAAAAGTGGCGTGCTCGGCAAATTTTGGGAGGAGGCTAATTTCTGAAGGTTATTCTTCGTTTATTATTAATAATTCTGCTAATTCTGGTATTGCAAATCTTTGGGTTTGTTATAAGGATGGGCTTCATGTTTCTGTAGTTAATTCTAGTAAACAAGCTATTACAATTGCGGTTGATGGTGTGTATATCTCTTTTGTCCATGCTAGCTACATTCAAACTACTAGGCGCAGGCTTTGGCAGCAACTAGTTATGCAAGATACAATTACACCTTGGCTTGTCATATGTGATTTTAATTGTATTTTGCGTTTGAATGAGAAGAAAGGTGGCTTGGAAATAAGATCGTCTGTTATTGATGAGTTCAGTGATTGGATGGATGATAATGATTGGGCACCAAATTCACTTGGTGTAATAGGCAATCTGGTACTAGGCGTATTTTTAGTAAGTTGGATCGTGCAATTATTAATGCGACTTGGATTGCTAAATTTGAGAGTTGGCGGTGTAAAGCTCTTCCTAGGGAAGTTTCCGACCATTCTACTCTTCTTGGATATCCTTTTTCTGTTCCTAGGCCTTGTCGATCTCCTTTTCGTGTTCAAAAGATGTGGTTTTTACATGGGGATTTTCTCCGGATGGTCAATGAGAGTTGGACTTTGTCTGTTCATGGTTCTCCTGATTTTATTTTCTCTTATAAATTGAAGCGGCTGAAGATTGCAATGAAGGATTGAAATCTGAGGATTTTTGGTAATGTGAATTCTCGTTTGAAGCAAGACCAACTTCGTTTTGAGACAGCAACTCTTATTTCAGATGAGGATCCTAGTGATACTGCTAAGCTAAATGCAATGAAGGATGCTATGAAGACTTTATGTGATACTCGTTTGCAACAGTTAACTATGCTCAAGCAAAAGTCTAGGAACAAATGGTTGGTGGAGGGTTCAAGTAATTCCAGTTTCTTTCATAATAGCATTAGAATTAGAAAAAGTTTTAATATTATTTCGGAACTTGTTGATATGAATGGGACTTGTTTGACAAATTATGAGCAGCTTCGTAATCATGTAGTTCAGTTCTATGAAGATAAGTTCAATGGCCAAGATCCGGTGATAGAAGGTGATTTATTTGATTTTGAGCATGCTTCAATTTCTGTTGAGGAGAGCAACGCCATGGATATGATTCCATCCCCGGAAGAAATTAAGCAAGTTGTTTTTGATCTGAGTGCGGATAGTGCCCCAGGGCCGGATGGTTTCTCTGGTTGTTTCTATCGTCATTGTTGGGATATTATTCATGATGATTTAACCAAGGCCATTATTCATTGTTGGAATGTGGGTAGGATTCCAAATGGTGTTAATTCATCTTTTATCATCTTGCTGGATAAGGTAAGGGGTGCTAATACTCTTCGTAATTTTAGACCAATTGGTCTTAGTAATTTTTTCTTCAAAATTTTTACTAAGATCCTAGCTACTAGACTTGGTACAGTTTTGGATAAGCTTGTGTCTGAAGAACAGGTAGCCTTCATGAAAGGGAGAAATATTCATGAGAATATTAGCTTGGCGTCGGAGATGGTTAATGAGTTGCATTATAAACGCAAGGATGGCAATATAGGCCTTAAACTTGATATTTCTCAAGCTTTTGACACGGTAAATTGGGCTTTTGTGCTTGAAGTTTTCCGTAAGTATGGTTTTTCTGAAAATTGGTGTGCTTGGGTTTTTAATATCTTGCAGTCTGCTAGAATTTCTGTCATTTTGAATGGTAGTCCAGAAGGTTACTTCAGAATTAACAGAGGTTTGCGTCAAGGTGATCCCCTCTCCCCTTTGATTTTTGTCTTGATTGAGGATGTTCTAAGAAGAAATATTATGAAGCTTTTTCGTGATAAGAAGATGACGCCCATGGTAACTAGAGGTGGTATTTCTCCTACTCACCTTTTCTTTGCTGATGACATAATGATTTTTTGTAAAGGTAATTCCAAAAGTCTTCACAATCTTGTAGACTTGTTGGGAAGATATCAGCGTGCTTCAGGTCAGACTGTTTGTCTCCAAAAGAGTAAGATTTATTATGGTGGTGGTTCTTCGAGTTGGTGTAATTATATTGCATCTTATTTGGGGATGAGTGTAGCTACTTTTCCAGACCGCTATTTGGGGGTTCAAATTATGCCAGGTATTGTCCGATATAGCCATATTAGCAATGTTGATGAAAAGATTAGAAATCAGCTTGCTGGTTGGAGAGGGAGGTTATTATCTTTTCATGAACGCATTGTTCTTGTTAAATCAGTTATTGCCAGTTATTACATTCATAATATGGCTATTTATAAGTGGCCTCGTAAGTTTATTCTTCAATGTGAGAGGGCTATCCGTAACTTTATTTGGTCTGGTGATTCGAACATTAATCGTGTGGTGGTAGTGGCTTATGATAAAATTTGTTGCCCTTTTGAGGAGGGGGGTCTCGGACTAACTCGTATGGACACTATGAACAAAGCTATTATTATGAAACTTTGGTGGAAGATTCGTACTTCTACAAAGAAGTGGGCTCTTTTCCTGAAGGAAAAATTATTTGATCGTAAGGGTTGTATTAAGCATTCTGGGGTTAAATCTTCTATTTTGCCTGGTTTAGGGAGTGTGTATAATTGTGTGGAAAAAAATACTAAGGTCTTAATTGGTGATGGTATAGATACTTCTCTTTATTATGACATTTGTTTTGATAAGACTAGTATTGCTGAAGTGCTAAATGATTATTCTCTATATGCAACAGCAAGAGTTAGTGATATTTTAAAGGATGACCTTTGGGATATTCCTGAAATTCACTTGCAATTCTTGATTGCCGCTGGCCTTGAGTTGAATAGGATGCCAATTCCTATGGGTGGAGCTGATGTTAGGGTATGGATGCCGGAGTTGAAGGGTGAGTTCAGCGTTAAATCTGCAACTGAGTTGATTCGGCATAAGTATTCTCGGTTAGAAGGTACGCAACTTTTGTGGAGAAAAGAAGTTCATCCTGTTCTTGCTGCTCAAAACTGGAAATTCTTACGTGGTGCATGTGCTATGTATGACCTTATTAGGCGCAGGTTCAAGATCTCTCTTGCTAACAAATGCTGCATGTGTGGTGTTCAAGAGGAAACTCTAACTCATGTGTTATATGAGTGTTGCTTTGCTACAAGAGCCTGGAATTGGCTAGCTGATGTGTTCAAATTACAACCTAATGCTAACCTTATTGTTTCTTTTAAAGCAGCAAAAGGAAGGAGTCGTATTTTCCGTGATCTGTGGCTTATTGCCAACCTTGTTCTTAGGTCGGAGCCATGGCAGTTGCGGAACAAGGTTGTTTTTGAGGATAAAAAGCCTAATTGGAGTATCTTTCATAAGCGCGTTCTGAAGTTGATTCAAGATTATTCAATTCGGCTCAAGGGTCATATGAACAATAGTGCTGATGATGTTGTTCTTCTGAACTATTTTAGAGTTCAGCACCGTAGTGTGAAGTGGCATCAACCTGTGGCTTGTTTTTGGTTACCGCCTGAGGCTAATGAATTACAAATTTGTTGTGATGGAGCGGAGAGAGGTAACCCAGGCGTTGCGGGTGCAGGTGTAATAGCTAGGGATGAGCATTGTTCAGTTCTTGGTGCTATGAGTATTGGGCTAGGAGTCACGACAAATTATTTAGCGGAATTGTATGGCATTATTGTTGGTTTGGAGTGGGATATACAATGGGGGTTTTCTCGTATTTGTATTCGGTCTGATTCTATGGGAGTTGTTGAAGCTTTCAAGAATAATTCCGTTCCATGGT
Organism: Papaver somniferum; assembly: GCF_003573695.1. Classification (NCBI taxonomy): domain Eukaryota; kingdom Viridiplantae; phylum Streptophyta; class Magnoliopsida; order Ranunculales; family Papaveraceae; genus Papaver; species Papaver somniferum. Next base: position 93,869,533 of record NC_039361.1, read on the forward strand.
TTGCGAGGAATAGGTGGATTATGATCTGTAGACACTACACGTCTATACGTTTCATTCACACTTTTAGGGAGGCGAATTTTTCAGCGGATGCAATGGCCAAGCGAGGTTGTTTATTGGATAATGAAGTGGGAGTTCAATACAATGGGAAACCATTGTTCTTATTTTCTGTTGAACATCCTAATGTTGATTATTTTCGGTTAAAATAGTTTCAAGTTTTTGGGGTTGTTGTAACCTCTTTTCTTGTAAACTATTTCTTGTAGATTTTGTTATCTATTAATACAAATTTTTGACTTATCAAAAAAAAAGAGAAATATTCACGAAAATATTAGCTTGGCCTCTAAGATGGTTAATGAGCTTCATATTAAAAGCAAGGATGGCAATTTGGGAATGAAATTGGATATTTCTCAGGCTTTTGATACTGTTAGTTGGTATTTTTGTTTTGGAGGTGCTTTGCAGGTATGGTTTCTCTGAGAATTGGTGTACATGGATCCATTCTATCTTACAATCTGCTCGTATTTCTGTTCTTTTAAATTTCCGTCCGGAAGGGTTCTTCAAAATTAATAGAGGTTTACGTCAAGGTGATACCCTTTATTCCTTGATTTTTGTTTTGATTGAAGATGTCCTTAGCAGGAACATTTCTAAGCTTTTTAAGGAGAAGAAAATGTCACCAATGGTTACGAGAAATGGTATTTCCCCTACTCATTTATTCTTTGCTAATAATATTATGATTTTTTGTAAAGGAAATATGAAAAGTGTGAGAAATCTAGTTTCTTTACTAGAGCAGTATCATCGTGTTTCTGGGCAAACCGTTTGCAGGCAAAAAAGTAAAATTTATTATAATGGGGGGTCTTTGAGTAGACGGGGAACTATTGTTGATTTTCTTGGTATGAGTCTTGCTTCTTTTCCTGATCGTTATTTGGGAGTGCAAATCATGCCAGGGGCGGTGAGATATAGACATATATGTACTGTCATTGATAAAATAAAAATTTAATTAGTTGTCTGGAAAGGTAAAATGCTTTCATTCCAGGATAGAGTGGTGCTTGTTAAAACTATCATTGCTAGTTATTCCATCCATAATATGGCGGTTTATAAATGGCCTCTAAAGTTCATTCAACAATGCGAAAGGGTGATTCAGAATTTTATTTGGTATGGGGATTCCGGAATATCCAGGGATTTTGTTGTTGGTTTTGATAAAGTCTGTTCTCCTCTTTCTGAAGGGGGACTTGGTCTTACCAGATTGAGTGTCATGAATAAGGCTTTGGTTGCTAAACTCTGGTGGAATATCAAAAGATCACATAAGAAATGGGATCGGTTCTTAGAAGCTAAATACACTTGTAGGGAAGGTAGAGTGAAGGATTATGGGATAAAATCTACTATTCTGCCTGGTGTTCGTTGGGTTGATAGAATGGTTTCTCAAAATACTAAATCTTTGATTATTGATGGGAGATCCACGTCTCATTATTTTGATATCTGGTTGGTACCGTTTCTATCGTTGATATTTTAGGAGATCAGAACTTGGATAGGTCAGCAAAAGTGAGCGAAATAATTGTGGATGGGGATTGGTTTATCAATAATACTCACAGTGACAATTTGTTACGGGCTAGAGTTAATCTCGCTACTCTTCCCAGGTTGCGTCATGGACCATATTTTTTTTTGGATGCCGGATTTGAAGGGGGTTTTCTCTGTAAGTTCTGCTAGGGAGATTATTCGTCAAAAATATCCTGTTTTTCCTGGAGTTGCTTTACTATGGCGCAAGGCAGTTCACCCAATGCTTGCAGCACAAAAATGGAAAATAATGAGGGGAGCATGTGCGACTCTCGACAAAGTCCAAAGCGGTTTCAAGATCTCTCTTTCTAACAGATGTTGTTTGTGCAGGTCTGCGGAGGAGTCCTTAAACCATATCCTTTGGTCGTGTACTTTTGCTCAGAGTGCCAAGACGTGGATAGCTGAAATTTTTGGTTTACGGCCTCACCAAGATTTCATAATTGCTTACAACTCTGCCGAAGGAAAAAGTCCAATTGTTAAAGACTTGTGGTTGATTGTTGTGCTTGTTACTCGGTCTGAACTTTGGAATATTAGAAACAAAATTGTTTTTGTAAAGAAGATGATCAGCTGGAGTTTCTTTAGGAAGCGCATTTTCACTCTTATTCATGATTATTCTTCGAGATTAAAGAGTTTCATGTTCAATTTTGTTGAGGAGTTGCAGATTCTGAATTTTTTTAAGGTACATCATAGACAAGTCAATCATACAATTCCGGTGGAAGTTTTCTGGGTGCCTCCGGAAAGGGGAGAGATTATGCTATGTTGTGATGGAGCAACTCGTGGTAATGGAGTCGGTATAGCTGGAGCAGGTGTTGTAGTCCGTGATGAAGAGTGTAACGTTCTTGGAGAAATGAGCATTGTCCTGGGCATTACAAATAGTTTTCTCGCGGAATTATATGGAATTATTGTTGGATTTGAATGGGATGTCAAGTGGGGAATTAGACGTGTGTTGATTTGGTCAGATTCTGTTAGTGCTATTTATGTTTTGGAAGACATGGCTCTGCCTTGGTTTGTTATTCAACGTTGGGAAGATGTTCCACAATTATATGATTCAATCCGTTTTAAACATACATATCGTGAAACCAATTTTGCTGCGGATATTATGGCAAAAAGAGGATTTCAACTAGGTGAAGGGGAAGGGATAAACTATGATGGAAGACCTGATTTTCTTAATTCTATAGAATATCCTCATGTTTCTTATTTTAGATTTAAATAGTTTATAAGTTTTTGGGGTTTCTCTGACCTCTTTTCTTGTATTCTATTTGTAAATATCTCTTTTATTTAATATAATTTTTTGACTTATCAAAAATTTTTTTTATGAACTCTTTATTTTTGTGTTGGCTTTATCTTTCTATTTGATTCAAGATAGGTGAAATTTGTTAGGAATTAGATTAGTTCTGGTCTTTCATCCTTCTTCTATTGTGAAATTGGACTTCCTTCATATTTTCTTGAATCAACGTACATAAAAATGCAATTTTCACTAGACGTATTTCCTTAGAACATATTAATTGTGATTACAATACATTTTTTAAACTTTTTCTGTTAAAGATGAGTTTATCTAGTTTACAATTTAGTCTCAGAAATCAATTTACGACTTATAACGAAGTGTGTAGACTTTTTTGAGTTAACGTATATAAAATTCAACATTTTTATGAACTCTTTCTTTTTATGTTGGCTTTGTCTTTCTATTTGATTCAAGATAGATGAAATTTGTTAGGATTTGGATTAGTTCTGCATGGTCTTTCATCTTTCTTCTATTGTGAAATTTGACTTCCTTCATATTTTCTTGAATCAACGTACAAACGTATTTCCTTAGAACATATTAATTATAATTACAATACATTTTTCAAACTTTTTCTGTTAAAGATGAGTTTATCTAGTTTACAATTCAGTCTCAGAAATCAATTTCCGACTTATAAAGAAATGTGTAGACTTTTTTGAGTTAACGTATAAAAAATTCAACATTTTTATGAACTCTTTATTTTTGTCTTGGCTTTGTCTTTCAATTTGATTCAAATAGATGAAATTTGTTTGAATTTGGATTAGTTCTGGATGGTCTTTCATCCTTCTTATATTGTGAAATTTGACTTCCTTCATATTTTCTTGAATCAACGTACACAGAAATGCAATTTTTACTAGACGTAATGGCTTAGAACTATTAATTGTGATTACAATACATTTTTCAAACTTTTTCTGTTAAATATGAGTTTATCTGGTTTACAATTTAGTCTCAGAAATCAACTTCCGACTTATAACAAAGAGTGTAGACTTTTTTGAGTTAACGTGTAAAATATTCACCATTTTTATGAACTCTTTATTTTTGTATTGGCTTTGTCTTTCAATTTGATTCAAATAGATGAAATTTGTTACAATTTGGATTAGTTCTGGCTGGTATTTCATCCTTCTTCTATTGTGAAATTGGGCTTCCTTCATATTTTCTTGCGTACATAGAAATGCAATTTTTACTAGACGTGTTGCCTTAGAACATATTAATTGTAATTGCAATACATTTTTTAAACTTTTTTTGTTAAAGATGAGTTTATCTAGTTTACAATTTAGTCTCAGAAATCAATTTCTGACTTATAACGAAGTGTGTAGACTTTTTTGAGTTAACGTATATTAAATTCAACATTTTTATGAACTCTTTCTTTTTGTGTTGGCTTTGTCTTTCTATTTGATTCAAGATAGATGAAATTTGTTAGGGTTTGGATTAGTTCTGCATGGTCTTTCATCTTTCTTCTATTGTGAAATTTGACTTCCTTCATATTTTCTAGAATCAACGTACATAGAAATGCAATTTTTACTAGACGTATTGCCTTAGAACATATTAATTGTAATTACAATACATTTCTCAAACTTTTTCTGTTAAAGATGAGTTTATCTAGTTTACAATTTAGTCTCAGAAATCAATTTCCGACTTATAACGAAATGTGTAGACTTTTTTAAGTTAATGTATATAAAATTCAACATTTTTATGAACTCTTTCTTTTTATGTTGGCTTTGTCTTTCTTTTTGATTAAAGATAGATGAAATTTGTTAGGATTTGGATTAGTTCTGCGTGCTCTTTCATCTTTCTTCTATTGTGAAATTTGACTTCTTTCATATTTTCTTGAATCAACGTACATAGAAATGCAATTTTTACTAGACGAATTGCCTTAGAACATATTAATTGTAATTACAATACATTTTTCAAACTTTTTCTGTTAAAGATGAGTTTTTCTAGTTTACAATTTAGTCTCAGAAATCAATTTCTGACTTATAAAGAAATGTATAGACTTTTTTTAGTTAACGTATATAAAATTCAACATTTTTATGAACTCCTTCTTTTTGTGTTGGCTTTGTCTTTCTATTTGATTCAAGATAGATGAAACTTGTTAGGGTTTGGATTAGTTCGGCATGGTCTTTCATCTTTCTTCTATTGTGAAATTTGACTTCCTTCATATTTTCTAGAATCAACGTACATAGAAATGCAATTATTACTAGACGTATTGCCTTAGAACATATTAATTGTAATTACAATACATTTCTCAAACTTTTTCTGTTAAAGATGAGTTTATCTAGTTTACAATTTAGTCTCAGAAATCAATTTCCGACTTATTACGAAATGTGTAGACTTTTTTGAGTTAATGTATATAAAATTCAACATTTTTATGAACTCTTTCTTTTTATGTTGGCTTTGTCTTTCTTTTTAATTAAAGATACATGAAATTTGTAGTTCTGCATGGTCTTTCATCCTTCTTCTATTGTGAAATTTGACTTGCTTCATATTTTCTTGAATCAACGTACATAGAAATGCAATTTTTACTAGACGTATTGCCTTATAACATATTAATTGTAATTACAATACATTTTTCCAACTTTTTTTGTTAAAGATGAGTTTAGCTAGTTTACAATTTAGTCTCAGAAATCAATTTCTGGCTAATAACGAAATGTGTAGACTTTTTTGAGTTAACGTATATAAAATTCAACATTTTTATGAACTCTTTATTTTTGTGTTGGCTTTTTCTTTCTATTTGATTCAAGATAGATGAAATTTGTTAGGATTTGGATTAGTTCTGCGTGGTCTTTCATCTTTCTTCTATTGTGAAATTTGACTTCCTTCATATTTTCTTGAATCAACGTACATAGAAATGCAATTTTTACTAGACGTATTGCCTTAGAACATATTAATTGTAATTACAATACAGTTTTCAAACTTTTTCGGTTAAAGATGAGTTTTTCTAGTTTACAATTTAGTCTCAGAAATGAAGTTTGTTAGGATTTGAATTAGTTCTGCATGGTCTTTCATCCTTCTTCTATTGTTAAATTTGACTTCCTTCATATTTTCTTGAATCAACGTACATAGAAATGCAATTTTTACTAGACGTATTGCCTTAGAACATATTAATTGTAATTACAATACATTTTTCAAACTTTTTCTGTTAAAGATGAGTTTATCTAATTTACAATTTAGTCTCAGAAATCAATTTCTTACTTATAATGAAGTGTTTAGACTTTTTTGAGTTAACGTATTTAAAATTCAACATTTTTATGAACTCTGTTCTTTTGTGTTGGCTTTTTCTTTCTATTTGATTCAAGATAGATGAAATTTGTTAGGATTTGGATTAGTTCTGCTGGGTCTTTCATCCTTCTTCTATTGTGAAATTTGACTTGCTTCATATTTTCTTGTATCAACGTACATAGAAATGCAATTTTTACTAGACGTATTGCCTTAGAACATATTAATTGTAATTACAATACATTTTTCAAACTTTTTCTGTTAAAGATGAGTTTATCTAGTTTACAATTTAGTCTCAGAAATCAATTTCCGACTTATAACGAAGTGTGTAAACTTTTTTGACTTAACGTATATTAAATTCAACATTTTTATGAACTCTTTCTTTTTGTGTTGGCTTTGTCTTTCTATTTGATTCAAGATAGATGAAATTTGTAGTTCTGCATGGTCTTCATCCTTCTTCTATTGTGAATTTGACTTGCTTCATATTTTCTTGAATCAACGTACATAAAAATACAATTTTTACTAGAAGTATTGCCTTAGAACATATTAATTTTTATTACAATACATTTTTCAAACTTTTTCTGTTAAAGATGAGTTTATCTAGTTTACAATTTAGTCTCACAAATCAATTTCCGACTTATAACGAAGTGTGTAGACTTTTTTGAGTTAACATATATAAAATTCAACATTTTTAGGAACTCTTTCTTTTTGTGTTAGCTTTTTCTTTCTATTTGATTCAAGATAGATGAAACTTGTTAGGATTTGGATTAGTTCTGCATGGTCTTTCATATTTCTTCTATTGTGAAATTTGACTTCTTTCATATTTTCTTGAATCAACGTGCATAGAAATGCAATTTTTACTAGACGTATTGCCTTAGAACATGTTAATTGTAATTACAATACATTTTTCAAACTTTTTTTTGTTAAAGATGAGTTTAGCTAGTTTACAATTTAGTCTCAGAAATCAATTTCCGGCTAATAACGAAATGTGTAGACTTTTTTGAGTAAGCGTATATAAAATTCAACATTTTTATGAACTCTTTCTTTTTGTATTGGATTTTTCTTACTATTTGATTCAAGATAGATGAAATTTGTTAGGATTTGGATTAGTTTTGCATGGTCTTTCATCTTTCTTCTATTGTGAAATTTGACTTCCTTCATATTTTCTTGAATCAACGTACAATGAAATACAATTTTCACTAGACATATTGCTTTAGAACATATTAATTGTGATTACAATACATTTTTCAAAAATTTTCTGTTAAAGATGAGTATATCTAGTTTACAATTTAGTCTCAGAAATCAATTTACGACTTATAACGAAGTGTGTAGACTTTTTTGAGTTAACGTATATAAAATTCAATATTTTTATGAACTCTTTCCATTTGTGTTGGCTTTGTCTTTCTATCTGATTCAAGATAGATGAAATTTGTTAGGATTTAGATTAGTTTTGCTTGGTCTTTCATCCTTCTTCTATTGTGAAATTTGACTTCCTTCATATTTTCTTGAATCAACGTACATAGAAATGCAATTTTTACTAGACATATTTCCTTAGAACATATTAATTATGAATACAATACATTTTTCAAACTTTTTCTGTTAAAGATAAGTTTATCTAGTTTACAATTTAGTCTCAGAATTCAATTTCCGACTTATAACGAAATGTGTAGACTTTTTTGAGTTAACGTATACAAAATTCAACATTTTTATGAACTCTTTGTTTTTATGTTGGCTTTGTCTTTCTATTTGATTCAAGATAGACGAAATTTGTTAGGGTTTGGATTAGTTATGCATGGTCTTTCATCTTTCTTCTATTGTGAAATTTGACTTCCTTCATATTTTCTTGAATCAACGTACATAGAAATGCAATTTTTACTAGACGTATTGCCTTAGAACATATTAATTGTAATTACAATACATTTCTCAAACTTTTCTGTTAAAGATGTGTTTATCTAGTTTACAATTTAATCTCAGAAATCAATTTCCGACTTATAACGAAATGTGTAGACTTTTTTGAGTTAACGTATATAAAATTCAACATTTTTATGAACTCCTTCTTTTTGTGTTGGCTTTGTCTTTCTATTTGATTCAAGATAGATGAAATTTATTAGGATTTGGATTAGTTCTGCTTGGTCTTTCATCCTTCTTCTATTGTGAAATTTGGCTTCCTTCATATTTTCTTGAATTAACGTACATAGAAATGCAATTTTTACTAGACGTATTGCCTTAGAACATATTAATTATAATTGCAATACATTTTTTAAACTTTTTTTTGTTAAAGATGAGTTTAGCTAGTTTACAATTTAGTCTCAGAAATCAATTTACGACTTATAACGAAGTGTGTAGATTTTTTTGAGTTAACGTATAAAAAATTTAACATTTTGATGAACTCCTTATTTTTGTATTGGCTTTGTCTTTCAATTTGATTCAAATAGATGAAATTTATTACAATTTGGATTAGTTCTGGCTGGTCTTTCATCCTTCTTCTATTGTGAAATTTGACTTGCTTCATATTTTCTTGAATCAACGTACATAGAAATGCAATTTTTACTAGACGTATTGCCTTAGAACATATTAATTGTAATTACAATACATTTTCCAAACTTTTTATGTTAAAGATGAGTTTATCTAGTTTACAATTTAGTCTCAGAAATCCATTTCTGACTTATAACGAAATGTGTAGACTTTTTTGAGTTAACGTATACAAAATTCAACATTTTTATGAACTCTTTGTTTTTATGTTGGCTTTGTCTTTCTATTTTATTCAAGATAGATGAAGTTTGTTAGGATTTGAATTAGTTCTCCATGGTCTTTCATCCTTCTTCTATTGTGAAATTTGGCTTCCTTCATATTTTCTTGAATCAACGTACATAGAAATGCAATTTTTACTAGACGTATTTCCTTAGAACATATTAATTGTAATTACAATACATTTTTAAAAATTTTTCAATTAAAGATGAGTTAATCTAATTTACAATTTAGTCTCAGAAATCAATTTCTGACTTATAACGAAGTGTGTATACTTTTTTGAGTTAACGTATATAAAATTCAACATTTTTATGAACTCTTTCCTTTTGTGTTGGCTTTGTCTTTCTATCTGATTCAAGATAGATGAAATTTGTTAGGATTTGGATTAGTTCTGCTTGGTCTTTCATCCTTCTTCTATTGTGAAATTTGACTTGCTTCATATTTTCTTGAATTAACGTACATAGAAATGAAATTTTTACTAGACGTATTGCCTTAGAACATATTAATTATAATTGCAATACATTTTTTAAACTTTTTTTTGTTAAAGATGAGTTTATCTAGTTTAAAATTTAGTCTCAGAAATCAATTTCTGACTTATAACGAAGTGTGTAGACTTTTTTGAGTTAACGTATATTAAATTCAACATTTTTATAAACTCCTTCTTTTTGTGTTACCTTTGTCTTTCTATTTGATTCAAGATAGATGAAATTTGTAGTTCTGCATGGTCTTTCATCCTTCTTCTATTGTGAAATTTGGCTTCCTTCATATTTTCTTGAATCAACGTACATAGAAATACAATTTTTACTAGACGTATTGCCTTTGAACATATTAATTGTAATTACAATACGTTTTTCAAACTTTTTTTTGTTAAAGATGAGTTTAGCTAGTTTACAATTTAGTCTCAGAAATAAATTTCCGACTTATAACGAAATGTGTTGACTTTTTTGAGTTAACGTATATTAAATTCAACATTTTTATAAACTCCTTCTTTTTGTGTTACCTTTGTCTTTCTATTTGATTCAAGATAGATGAAATTTGTAGTTCTGCATGGTCTTTCATCCTTCTTCTATTGTGAAATTTGACTTGCTTCATATTTTCTTGAATCAACGTACATAGAAATGCAATTTTTACTAGACGTATTGCCTTAGAACATATTAATTGTAATTACAATACATTTTTAAAACTTTTTCAGTCAAAGGTGAGTTTATCTAGTTTACAATTTAGTCTCAGAAATCAATTTCCGACTTATAACGAAATGTGTAGACTTTTTTGAGTTAACGTATATAAAATTCAACATTTTTATGAACTCTTTCTTTTTATGTTGGCTTTGTCTTTCTATTTGATTCAAGATAGATGAAAGTTGTTAGGATTTGGATTAGTTCTGCATGGTCTTTCATCTTTCTTCTATTGTGAAATTGACTTCCTTCATATTTTCATGAATCAATGTACATAGAAAAGCAATTTTCACTAGACGTATTGCCTTAGAACATATTAATTGTGATTACAATACATTTTTCAAACTTTTTCTGTTAAAGATGAGTTTATCTAGTTTACAATTTAGTCTCAGAAATCAATTTCCGACTTATAAAGAAATGTGTAAACTTTTTTGAGTTAACGTATATAAAATTCAACATTTTTATGAATTCTTTCTTTTTATGTTGGCTTTGTCTTTCTAATTGATTCAAGATAGATGAAATTTGTTAGGATTTGGGTTAGTTTTGCATGGCCTTTCATCTTTCTTCTATTGTTAAATTTGACTTCCTTCATATTTTCTTGAATCAACGTACATAGAAATGCAATTTTCACTAGACGTATTGCCTTAGAACATATTAATTGTGATTACAATACATTTTTCAAACTTTTTCTGTTCAAGATGAGTTTATCTAGTTTACAATTTTATTCTCAGAAATCAATTTCCGACTTATAAAGAAACTTGTAGACTTTTTTGAGTTAACGTATATAAAATTCAACATTTTTATGAACTCCTTCTTTTTGTGTCGGCTTTGTCTTTCTATTTGATTCAAGATAGATGAAGTTTGTTAGGATTTGAATTAGTTCTGCATGGTCTTTCATCCTTCTTCTATTGTGAAATTTGACTTCCTTCATATTTTCTTGAATCAACGTACATAGAAATACAATTTTTACTAGACGTATTGCCTTAGAACATATTAATTGTAATTACAATACATTTTTCAAACTTTTTCAGTTAAAGGTGAGTTTATCTAGTTTACAATTTAGTCTCAGAAATCAATTTCCGACTTATAACGAAATGTGTAGACTTTTTTGAGTTAACGTATATAAAATTCAACATTTTTATGAACTCTTTCTTTTTATGTTGGCTTTGTATTTCTATTTGATTCAAGATAGATGAAATTTGTTAGAATTTGGATTAGTTCTGCATGGTCTTTCATCTTTCTTCTATTGTGAAATTGACTTCTTTCATATTTTCTTGAATCAACGTACATAGAAATGCAATTTTCACTAGACGTATTGCCTTAGAACATATTAATTGTGATTACAATACATTTTTCAAACTTTTTCTGTTAAAGATGAGCTAATCTAGTTTACAATTTAGTCTCAGAAATCAATTTCTGACTTATAACGAAGTGTGTAGACTTTTTTGAGTTAACGTATATAAAATTCAACATTTTTATGAATTCTTCGTTTTTATGTTGGCTTTGTCTTTCTATTTGATTCAAGATAGATGAAATTTGTTAGGATTTGGGTTAGTTTTGCATGGCCTTTCATCTTTCTTCTATTGTTAAATTTGACTTCCTTCATATTTTCTTGAATCAACGTACATAGAAATGCAATTTTTACTAGACGTATTGCCTTAGAACATATTAATTGTAATTACAATACATTTTTCAAACATTTTCTGTTAAAGATGAGTTTATCTAGTTTACAATTTAGTCTCAGAAATCAATTTCCGACTTATAACGAAGTGTGTAGACTTTTTTGAGTTAACAAATATAAAATTCAACATTTTTATTAACTCTTTCTTTTTGTGTTGGCTTTGTCTTTCTTTTTAATTAAAGATACATGAAATTTGTAGTTCTGCATGGTCTTTCATCCTTCTTCTATTGTGAAATTTGACTTCCTTCATATTTTTTTGAATCAACGTACATAGAAATGCAATTTTTACTAGACGTATTGCCTTAGAACATATTAATTGTAATTACAATACATTTTTCAAACTTTTTCTGTTAAAGATGAGTTTATCTAGTTTACAATTTAGTGTCAAAAATCAATTTCCGACTTATAAAGAAATGTGTAGACTTTTTTGAGTTAACGTATATAAAATTCAACATTTTTATGAACTCCTTCTTTTTGTGTTGGCTTTGTCTTTATATTTGATTCAAGATAGATGAAGTTTGTTAGGATTTGAATTAGTTCTCCATGGTCTTTCATCCTTCTTCTATTGTGAAATTTGACTTCCTTCATATTTTCTTTTATCAACGTACATAGAAATGCAATTTTTACTAGACGTATTGCCTTAGAGCATATTAATTGTAATTACAATACATTTTTCAAACTTTTTCTGTTGAAGATGAGTTTATCTAGTTTACAATTTAGTCTCAGAAATCAATTTCTGACTTATAACGAAGTGTGTAGACTTTTTCGAGTTAACGTATATTAAATTCAACATTTTTATGTACTCTTTATTTTTGTGTTGGCTTTGTCTTTCTATTTGATTCAAGATAGATGAAATTCGTTAGGATTTGGATTAATTCTGCATGGTCTTTCATCCTTCTTCTATTGTGAAATTTGACTTCTATCATATTTTCTAGAATCAACGTACATAGAAATGAAATTTTTACTAGACGTATTGCCTTAGAACATATTAATTGTAATTACAATACATTTTTCAAACTTTTTCTGTTAAAGATGAGTTTATCTAGTTTACAATTCAGTCTCAGAAACAAATTTCCGACTTATAGAGAAATGTGTAGACTTTTTTGAGTTAACGTATATTAAATAGAACATTTTTATGAACTCTTTATTTTTGTCTTGGCTTTTTCTTTCAATTTGATTCAAATAGATGAAATTTGTTTGAAATTGTATTAGTTCTGGCTGGTCTTTCATCCTTCTTATATTGTGAAATTTGACTTCCTTCATATTTTCTTGAATCAACGTACACAGAAATGCAATTTTTACTAGACGTAATTGCTTAGAACTATTAATTGTGATTACAATACATTTTTCAAACTTTTTCTGTTAAAGATGAGTTTATCTTGTTTACAATTTAGTCTCAGAAATCAACTTCCGACTTATAACAAAGAGTATAGACTTTTTTGAGTTAACGTATATAAAATTCAAACTTTTTATGAACTCTTTCTTTTTGTGTTGGCTTTGTCTTTCTATTTGATTCAAGATAGATGAAATTTGTTAGGATTTGGATTAGTTCTGCATGGTCTTTCATCCTTCTTTTATTGTGAAATTTGACTTTCTTCATATTTTCTTGTATCAACGTACATAGAAATGCAATTTTTACTAGACGTATTGCCTTAAAACATATTAATTGTAATTACAATACATTTTTCAAACTTTTTCTGTTAAAGATGAGTTTATCTAGTTTACAATTTAGTCTCAGAAATCAATTTCCGACTTATAATGAAGTGTGTAGACTTTTTTGAGTTAACATATATAAAATTCACATTTTTATTAACTCTTTCTTTTTGTGTTGGCTTTGTATTTCTATTTGATTCAAGATAGATGAAATTTTTAGTTCTGCATGGTCTTTCATCCTTCTTCTATTGTGAAATTTGGCTTCCTTCATATTTTCTTGAATCAACGTACATAGAAATACAATTTTTACTAGACGTATTGCCTTTGAACATATTAATTGTAATTACAATACGTTTTTCAAACTTTTTTTGTTAAAGATGAGTTTAGCTAGTTTACAATTTAGTCTCAGAAATAAATTTCCGACTTATAACGAAATGTGTAGACTTTTTTGAGTTAACGTATATAAAATTCAACATTTTTATGAACTCTTTCTTTTTGTGTTGGCTTTGTCTTTCTATTTGATTCAAGATAGATGAAGTTTATTTGGATTTGAATTAGTTCTGCATGGTCTTTCATCCTTCTTATATTGTGAAATTTGACTTCCATCATATTTTCTTGAACCAACGTACACAGAAATGCAATTTTTACTAGACGTAATGGCTTAGAACTATTAATTGTGATTACAATACATTTTTCAAACTTTTTTTGTTAAAGATGAGTTTATCTTGTTTACAATATAGTCTCAGAAATCAACTTCCAACTTATAACAAAGAGTGTAGACTTTTTTGAGTTAACGTATATAACATTCAACATTTTTATGAACTCTTTCTTTTTGTGTTGGCTTTGTGTTTCTATTTGATTCAAGATAGATGAAATTTGTTAGGATTTGGATTAGTTCTGCATGGTCTTTCATCCTTCTTTAATTGTGAAATTTGACTTGCTTCATATTTTCTTGTATCAACGTACATAGAAATGCAATTTTTACTAGACGTATTGCCTTAGAACATATTAATTGTAATTACAATACATTTTTCAAACTTTTTCTGTTAAAGATGAGTTTATCTAGTTTACAATTTAGTCTCAGAAATCAATTTCCGACTTATAACGAAGTGTGTAGACTTTTTTGAGTTAACATATATAAAATTCAACATTTTTATTAACTCTTTCTTTTTGTGTTGGCTTTGTCTTTCTATTTGATTCAAGATAGATGAAATTTGTAGTTCTGCATGGTCTTTCATCCTTCTTCTATTGTGAAATTTGACTTCCTTCATATTTTCTTGAATCAACGTACATAGAAATGCAATTTTTACTAGACGTATTGCCTTTGAACATATTAATTGTAATTACAATACATTTTTCAGACTTTTTTTGTTAAAGATGAGTTTAGCTAGTTTACAATTTAGTATCAGAAATCAATTTACGACTTATAACGAAGTGTATAGACTTTTTTGAGTTAACGCATAAAACATTTAACATTTTTATGAACTCCTTATTTTTGTATTGGCTTTGTCTTTCAATTTGATTCAAATAGATGAAATTTGTTACAATTTGGATTAGTTCTGGCTGGTCTTTCATCCTTCTTCTGTTGTGAAATTTGGCTTCCTTACTATTTTCTTGAATTAACGTACATAGAAATGCAATTTTTACTAGACGTATTGCCTTAGAACATACTAATTATAATTGAAATACATTTTTTAAACTTTTTTTGTTAAAGATGAGTTTATATAGTTTACAATTTAGTCTCAGAAATCAATTTCTGACTTATAACGAAGTGTGTAGACTTTTTTGAGTTGACGTATATTAAATTCAACATTTTTATGAAATCTTTCTTTTTGTGTTAGCTTTGTCTTTCTATTTGATTCAAGATAGATGAAATTTGTTAGGATTTGGATTAGTTTTTCATGGTCTTTCATCCTTCTTCTATTGTGAAATTTTACTTCCTTCATATTTTCTTGAATCAACGTACATAGAAATGCAATTTTCACTAGACGTATTGCCTTAGAACATATTAATTATGATTACAATACATTTTTAAACTTTTTCTGTTAAATATGAGTTTATTTAGTTTACAATTTAGTCTCAGAAATCAATTTACGACTTATAACGAAGTGTGTAGACTTTTTTGAGTTAACGTATAAAAAATTTAACATTTTTATGAACTCTTTATTTTTGTATTGGCTTTGTCTTTCTATTTGATTCAAGATAGATGAAATTTGTTACAATTTGGATTAGTTCTGCATGGTCTTTCATCCTTCTTCTATTGTGAAATTTGACTTCCTTCATATTTTCTTGAATCAAGGTACATAGAAATGCAATTTTTACTAGACGTATTGCCTTTGAACATATTAATTGTAATTACAATACATTTTTTAAACTTTGTTTCTTTAAAGATGAGTTTATCTAGTTTACAATTTAGTCTCAGAAATCAATTTCCGACTTATAAAGAAATGTGTAGACTTTTTTGAGTTAACGTATATAAAATTCAACATTTTTATGAACTCTTTCTTGTTGTGTTGGCTTTGTCTTTCTATTTGATTCAAGATAGAAGGAATTTGTTAGGATTTGGATTAGTTCTGCATGGTCTTTCATCCTTCTTCTATTGTGAAATTTGGCTTCCTTCATATTTTCTTGAATTAACGTACATAGAAATGCAATTTTTACTAGACGTATTTCCTTAGAACATATTAATTGTAATTACAATACATTTTTCAAACTGTTTTTGTTAAAGATGAGTTTATCTAGTTTACAATTTAGTTTCAGAAATCAATTTACGACTTATAACGAAGTGTGTAGACTTTTTTGAGTTAACGTATAAACAAATTTAACATTTTGATGAACTCCTTATTTTTGTATTGGCTTTGTCTTTCAATTTGATTCAAATAGATGAAATTTGTTACAATTTGGATTAGTTCTGCATGGTCTTTCATCCTTCTTCTATTGTGAAATTTGACTTCCTTCATATTTTCTTGAATCAAGGTACATAGAAATGCAATTTTTACTAGACGTATTGCCTTTGAACATATTAATTGTAATTACAATACATTTTTAAACTTTGTTTCTTTAAAGATGAGTTTAGCTAGTTTACAATTTAGTCTCAGAAATCAATTTCCGACTTATAAAGAAATGTGTAGACTTTTTTGAGTTAACGTATATAAATTTCAACATTTTTATGAACTCTTTCTTTTTGTGTTGGCTTTGTCTTTCTATTTGATTCAAGATAGAAGAAATTTGTTAGGATTTGGATTAGTTCTGCATGGTCTTTCATCCTTCTTCTATTGTGAAATTTGGCTTCCTTCATATTTTCTTGAATTAACGTACATAGAAATGCAATTTTTACTAGACGTATTGCCTTAGAACATATTAATTGTAATTACAATACATTTTTCAAACTTTTTTTGTTAAAGATGAGTTTAGCTAGTTTACAATTTAGTCTCAGAAATCAATTTACGACTTATAACGAAGTGTGTAGACTTTTTTGAGTTAACGTATAAAAAATTTAACATTTTGATGAACTCCTTATTTTTGTATTGGCTTTGTCTTTCAGTTTGATTCAAATAGATGAAATTTGTTACAATTTGGATTAGTTCTGGCTGGTCTTTCATCCTTCTTCTATTGTGAAATTTGGCTTCCTTCATATTTTCTTGAATTAACGTACATAGAAATGCAATTTTTACTAGACGTATTGCCTTAGAACATATTAATTATAATTGCAATACATTTTTTAAACTTTTTTTTGTTAAAGATGAGTTTATCTAGTTTACAATTTAGTCTCAGAAATCAATTTCTGACTTATAACGAAGTGTGTAGACTTTTTTGAGTTGACGTATATTAAATTCAACATTTTTATGAACTCTTTCTTTTTGTGTTGGATTTGTCTTTCTATTTGATTCAAGATAGATGAAATTTGCAGTTCTGCATGGTCTTCATCCTTCTTCTATTGTGAAATTTGACTTGCTTCATATTTTCTTGAATCAACGTACATAGAAATGCAATTTTTACTAGACGTATTGCCTTAGAACATATTAATTGTAATTACAATACATTTTTTAAACTTTTTTTTGTTAAAGATGAGTTTAGCTAGTTTACAATTTAGTTTCAGAAATCAATTTCCGACTTATAACGAAATGTGTAGACTTTTCTGAGTTAACGTATATAAAATTCAACATTTTTATGAACTCTTTCTTTTTGTGTTGGCTTTGTCTTTCTATTTGATTCAAGATAGATGAAATTTTTTAGGATTTGGATTAGTTCTGCATGGTCTTTCATCTTTCTTCTATTGTGAAATTTGACTTCCTTCATATTTTCTTGAATAAACGTACATAGAAATGCAATTTTCACTAGACGTATCGCCTTAGAACATATTAATTGTGATTACAATACATTTTTCAAACTTTTTCTGTTAAAGATGAGTTTATTCAGTTTACAATTTAGTGTCAGAAATCAATTTACGACTTATAACGAAGTGTGTAGACTTTTTTGAGTTAACGTATAAAAAATTTAACATTTTTATGAACTCTTTATTTTTGTATTGGCTTTGTCTTTCAATTTGATTCAAATAGATGAAATTTGTTACAATTTGGATTAGTTCTGGCTGGTATTTCATCCTTCTTCTATTGTGAAATTTGGCTTCCTTCATATTTTCTTGAATTAACGTACATAGAAATGCAATTTTTACTAGACGTATTGCCTTAGAACATATTAATTATAATTGAAATACATTTTTTAAACTTTTTTTTGTTAAAGATGAGTTTAGCTAGTTTACAATTTAGTCTCAGAAATCAATTTCTGACTTATAACGAAGTGTGTATAGTTTTTTGAGTTAACGTATATAAAATTCAACATTTTTATAAATTCTTTCTTTTTATGTTGGCTTTGTCTTTCTATTTGATTCAAGATAGATGAAATTTGTTAGGATTTGGATTAGTTTTGCATGGCCTTTCATCTTTCTTCTATTGTCAAATTTGGCTTCCTTCATATTTTCTTGAATCAACGTACATAGAAATGCAATTTTTACTAGACGTATTGCCTTAGAACATATTAATTATAATTGAAATACATTTTATAAACTTTTTTTGTTAAAGATGAGTTTATCTAGTTTACAATTTAGTCTCAGAAATCAATTTCTGACTTATAACGAAGTGTGTAGACTTTTTTGAGTTAACGTATATTAAATTCAACATTTTTATGAACTCTTTCTTTTTGTGTTGGCTTTGTATTTCTATTTGATTCAAGATAGATGAAATTTGTAGTTCTGCATGGTCTTCATCCTTCTTCTATTGTGAAATTTGACTTGCTTCATATTTTCTTGAATCAACGTACATAGAAATGCAATTTTTACTAGACGTATTGCCTTAGAACATATTAATTGTAATTACAATACATTTTTCAAACTTTTTCTGTTAAAGATGAGTTTATCTAGTTTACAATTTAGTCTCAGAAATCAATTTCTGACTTATAACGAAGTGTGTAGACTTTTTTGAGTTAACGTATATAAAATTCAACATTTTTATGAATTCTTTCTTTTTATGTTGGCTTTGTCTTTCTATTTGATTCAAGATAGATGAAATTTGTTAGGATTTGGATTAGTTTTGCATGGCCTTTCATCTTTCTTCTATTGTTAAATTTGACTTCGTTCATATTTTCTTGAATCAACATACATAGAAATGCAATTTTTACTAGACGTATTGCCTTAGAACATATTAATTGTAATTACAATACATTTTTCAAACTTTTTCTGTTAAAGATGAGTTTATCTAGTTTACAATTTAGTCTCAGAAACCAATTTCCGACTTATAAAGAAATGTGTAGACTTTTTTGAGTTAACGTAAATAAAATTCAACATTTTTATGAACTCTTTCTTTTTGTATTGGCTTTGTCTTTCAATTTGATTCAAATAGATGAAATTTGTTACAATTTGGATTAGTTCTGGCTGGTCTTTCATCCTTCTTCTATTGTGAAATTTGGCTTCCTTCATATTTTCTTGAATTAACGTACATAGAAATGCAATTTTTACTAGACGTATTGCCTTAGAACATATTAATTATAATTGCAATACATTTTTTAAACTTTTTTTTTTAAAGATGAGTTTATCTAGTTTACAATTTAGTCTCAGAAATCAATATCTGACTTATAACGAAGTGTGTAGACTTTTTTGAGTTGACGTATATTAAATTCAACATTTTTATGAACTCTTTCTTTTTGCGTTAGCTTTGTCTTTCTATTTGATTCAAGATATATGAAATTTGTTAGGATTTGGATTAGTTCTGCATGGTCTTTCATCCTTATTTTATTGTGAAATTTTACTTCCTTCACATTT
This sequence comes from Papaver somniferum, assembly GCF_003573695.1. Taxonomy (NCBI): domain Eukaryota; kingdom Viridiplantae; phylum Streptophyta; class Magnoliopsida; order Ranunculales; family Papaveraceae; genus Papaver; species Papaver somniferum. Next base: position 93,889,146 of record NC_039361.1, read on the forward strand.
GCTTGAATCAACGTAATAGAAATGCAATTTTTACTAGATGTATTGCCTTAGAACATATTAATTGTAATTACAATACATTTTTTAAACTTTTTTTTGTTAAAGATGAGTTTAGCTAGTTTAAAATTTAGTCTCTGAAATCAATTTCCGACTTATAACGAAATGTGTAGACTTTTTTGAGTTAACGTATATAAAATTCAACATTTTTATGAACTCTTTCTTTTTGTGTTGGCTTTGTCTTTCTATTTGATTCAAGATAGATGAAATTTGTTAGGATTTGGATTAGTTCTGCATGGTCTTTCATCTTACTTCTATTGTGAAATTTGACTTCCTTCATATTTTCTTGAATCAACGTACATAGAAATGCAATTTTCACTAGACGTATTGCCTTAGAACATATTAAATGTGATTACAATACATTTTTCAAACTTTTTCTGTTAAACATGAGTTTATTTAGTTTACAATTTAGTCTCAGAAATAAATTTACGACTTATAACGAAGTGTGTAGACTTTTTTGAGTTAACGTATAAAAAATTTAACATTTTTGTGAACTCTTTATTTTTGTATTGGCTTTGTCTTTCAAGTTGATTCAAATATATGAAATTTGTTACAATTTGGATTAGTTCTGGCTGGTCTTTCATCCTTCTTCTATTGTGAAATTTGGCTTCCTTCATATTTTCTTGAATTAACGTACATAGAAATGCAATTTTTACTAGACGTATTGCCTTAGAACATATTAATTATAATTGCAATACATTTTTTAAACTTTTTTTTGTTAAATATGAGTTTATCTAGTTTACAATATAGTCTCAGAAATCAATTTCTGACTTATAACGAAGTGTGTAGACTTTTTTGAGTTGACGTATATTAAATTCACCATTTTTATGAACTCTTTCTTTTTGTGTTGGCTTTGTCTTTCTATTTGATTCAAGATAGATGAAATTTGTAGTTCTGCATGGTCTTCATCCTTCTTCTATTGTGAAATTTGACTTGATTCATATTTTCTTGAATCAACGTACATAGAAATGAAATTTTTACTAGACGTATTGCCTTAGAACATATTAATTGTAATTACAATACATTTTTCAAACTTTTTCTGTTAAAGATGAGTTTATCTAGTTTACAATTTAGTCTCAGAAATCAATTTCTGACTTATAACGAAGTGTGTAGACTTTTTTGAGTTAACGTATATAAAATTCAACATTTTTATGAATTCTTTCTTTTTATGTTGGCTTTGTCTTTCTATTTGATTCAAGATAGATGAAATTTTTTAGGATTTGGATTAGTTTTGCATGGCCTTTCATCTTTCTTCTATTGTTAAATTTGACTTTTTTCATATTTTCTTGAATCAACAACATAGAAATGCAATTTTTACTAGACGTATTGCCTTAGAACATATTAATTGTAATTACAATACATTTTTCAAACTTTTTCTGTTAAAGATGAGTTTATCTAGTTTACAATTTAGTCTCAGAGATCAATTTCCGACTTATAACGAAGTGTGTAGACTTTTTTGAGTTAACATATATAAATATCAACATTTTTATTAACTCTTTCTTTTTGTGTTGGCTTTTCCTTTCTATTTGATTCAAGATAGATGAAATTAGTAGTTCTGCATGGTCTTTCATCCTTCTTCTATTGTGAAATTTGACTTCCTTCATATTTTCTTGAATCAACGTACATAGAAATGCAATTTTTACTAGACGTATTGCCTTTGAACATATTAATTGTAATTACAATACATTTTTCAAACTTTTCTTGTTAAAGATGAGTTTAGCTAGTTTACAATTTAGTCTCAGAAATCAATTTCCGACTTATAAAGAAATGTGTAGACTTTTTTGAGTTAACGTATATAAAATTCAACATTTTTATGAACTCTTTCTTTTTGTGTTGGCTTTGTCTTTCTATTTGATTCAAGATAGATGAAATTTGTTAGGATTTGTATTAGTTCTGCATGGTCTTTCATCCTTCTTCTATTGTGAAATTTGGCTTCCTTCATATTTTCTTGAATTAACGTATATAAAAATGCAATTTTTACTAGACGTATTGCCCTAGAACATATTAATTGTAATTACAATACATTTTTCAAACTTTTTTTTGTTAAAGATAAGTTTAGCTAGTTTACAATTTAGTCTCAGAAATCAATTTACGACTTATAACGAAGTGTATAGATTTTTTTGAGTTAACGTATAAAAAATTTAACATTTTGATGAACTCCTTATTTTTGTATTTGCTTTGTCTTTCAATTTTATTCAAATAGATGAAATTTGTTACAATTTGGATTAGTTCTGGCTGGTCTTTCATCCTTCTTCTATTGTGAAATTTGGCTTCCTTCATATTTTCTTGAATTAACGTACATAGAAATTCAATTTTTACCAATACATTTTTTAAACCCTTTTTTTGTTAAAGATGAGTTTATCTAGTTTACAATTTAGTCTCAGAAATCAATTTCTAACTTATAACGAAGTGTGTAGACTTTTTTGAGTTGACGTATATTAAATTCAACATTTTTATGAACTCTTTCTTTTTGTGTTAGCTTTGTCTTTCTATTTGATTCAAGATAGATAAAATTTGTTAGGATTTGGATTAGTTCTGCATGGTCTTTCATCCTTATTCTATTGTGAAATTTTACTTCCTTCACATTTGCTTGAATCAACGTACATAGAAATGCAATTTTTACTAGACGTATTGCCTTAGAACATATTAATTGTAATTACAATACTTTTTTTAAACTTTTTTTTGTTAAAGATGAGTTTAGCTAGTTTACAATTTAGTCTCTGAAATCAATTTCCGACTTATAACGAAATGTGTAGACTTTTTTGAGTTAACGTATATAAAATTCAACATTTTTATGAACTCTTTCTTTTTGTGTTGGCTTTGTCTTTCTATTTGATTCAAGATAGATGAAATTTTTTAGGATTTGGATTAGTTCTGCATGGTATTTCATCTTTCTTCTATTGTGAAGTTTGACTTCCTTCATATTTTCTTGAATCAACGTACATAGAAATGCAATTTTCACTAGACGTATTGCCTTAGAACATATTAATTGTGATTACAATACATTTTTTCAAACTTTTTCTGTTAAACATGAGTTTATTTAGTTTACAATTTAGTCTCAGAAATCAATTTACGACTTATAACGAAGTGTGTAGACTTTTTTGAGTTAACGTATAAAAAATTTAACATTTTTATGAACTCTTTATTTTTGTATTGGCTCTGTCTTTCAATTTGATTCAAATAGATGAAATTTGTTACAATTTGGATTAGTTCTGGCTGGTGTTTCATCCTTCTTCTATTGTGAAATTTGGCTTCCTTCATATTTTCTTGAATTAACGTACATAGAAATGCGATTTTTACTAGACGTATTGCCTTAGAACATATTAATTATAATTGCAATACATTTTTTAAACTTTTTTTTGTTAAAGATGAGTTTATCTAGTTTACAATTTAGTCTCAAAAATATATTTCTGACTTATAACGAAGTGTGTAGACTTTTTTGAGTTGACGTATATTAAATTCAACATTTTTATGAACTCTTTCTTTTTGTGTTGGCTTTGTCTTTCTATTTGATTCAAGATAGATGAAATTTTTAGTTCTGCATGGTCTTCATCCTTCTTCTATTGTGAAATTTGACTTGATTCATATTTTCTTGAATCAACGTACATAGAAATGCAATTTTTACTAGACGTATTGCCTTAGAACATATTAATTGTAATTACAATACATTTTTCAAACTTTTTATGTTAAAGATGAGTTTATCTAGTTTACAATTTAGTCTCAGAAATCAATTTCTGACTTATAACGAAGTGTGTAGACTTTTTTGAGTTAACGTATATAAAATTCAACATTTTTATGAATTTTTTCTTTTTATGTTGGCTTTGTCTTTCTATTTGATTCAAGATAGATGAAATTTGTTAGGATTTGGATTAGTTTTTCATGGCCTTTCATCTTTCTTCTAAAGTTAAATTTGACTTCCTTCATATTTTCTTGAATCAACGTACATAGAAATGCAATTTTTACTAGACGTATTGCCTTAGAATATTAATTGTAATTATAATACATTTTTCAAACTTTTTATGTTAAATATGAGTTTATCTAGTTTACAATTTAGTCTCAGAAATCAATTTCCGACTTATAAAGAAATGTGTAGAATTTTTTGAGTTAACGTATATAAAATTCAACATTTTTATGAACTTTTTGCTTTTGTGTTGGCTTTTTCTTTCTATCAGATTCAAGATAGATGAAATTTGTTAGGATTTGGATTAATTCTGGCTGGTCTTTCATCCTTCTCATATTATGAAATTTGACTTCCTTCATGTTTTCTTGAATCAACTTACACAGAAATGCAATTTTTACTAGACGTAATGGCTTAGAACATATTAATTGTGATTACAATACATTTATCAATCTTTTTATGTTAAAGATGAGTTTATCTTGTTTACAATTTAGTCTCAGAAATCAACTTCCGACTTATAACAAAGAGTGTGGACTTTTTTGAGTTAACGTATAAAAAATTCAACATTTTTATGAACTCTTTATTTTTGTATTGGCTTTGTCTTTCAATTTGATTCAAATAGATGAAAATTGTTACAATTTGGATTAGTTCTGGCTGGTCTTTCATCCTTCTTCTATTGTGAAATTTGGCTTCCTTCATATTTTCTTGAATTAACGTACATAGAAATGCAATTTTTACTAGACGTAATTTCTTAGAACATAAAGTCTGTGATTAAAATACATTTTTCAAACTTTTTCTGTTAAAGATGAGTTTATCTAGTTTACAATTTAGTCTCAGAAATCAACTTCCGACTTATAACGAAGAGTGTAGACTTTTTTGAGTTAACGTATAAAAAATTCAACATTTTTATGAACTCTTTATTTTTGTATTGGCTTTTTCTTTCTATTTGATTCAAGATAGATGAAATTTGTTAGAATTTGGATTAGTTCTGGCTGGTCTTTCATCCTTCTTCTATTGTGAAATTTGACTTCCTTCATATTTTCTTGAATTAACGTACATACAAATGCAATTTTTACTAGACGTAACGCCTTAGAACATATTATTTGTGATTACAATACATTTTTCAAACTTTTTCTGTTAAAGATGAGTTTATCTAGTTTACAATTTAGTCTCAGAAATCAATTTCAGACGTATAACGAAGTGTGTAGACTTTTTGAGTTAACATATATAAAATTCAACATTTTTATGAACACTTTCTTTTTGTGTTGTCTTTATCTTTCTATTTGATTCAAGATAGAGAAATTTGTTAGGATTTGGATTAGTTCTGCTTGGTCTTTCGTCCTTCTTCTATTGTGAAATTTGACTTCCTTCATATATTCTTGAATCAACGTACATAGAAATGCAATTTTTACTAGACGTACTTCCTTAGAACATATTAGTTGTAATTACAATACATTTTTCAATTTTTTTCTGTTAAAGATAAGTTTATCTAGTTTACAATTTAGTCTCAGAAATCAATTTCCGACTTTTAATGAAGTGTGTAGACTTTTTGAGTTAACATATATAAAATTCAACATTTTTATGAACACTTTATTTTTGTGTTGGCTTTGTCTTTCTATTTGATTCAAGATAGAGAAATTTGTTAGGATTTGGATTAGTTCTACATGGTCTTTCGTCCTTCTTCTATTGTGAAATTTGACTTCCTTCATATATTCTTGAATCAACGTACATAGAAATGCATATTTTACTAGACGTACTGGCTTAGAACATATTTATTGTGATTAAAATACATTTTCCAAATTTTTTTTATTAAAGATGAGTTTATCTAGCTAACAATTTAGTATCAGAAATCAATTTCAGACGTATAACGAAGTGTGTAGACTTTTTGAGTTAACATATATAAAATTCAACATTTTTATGAACACTTTCTTTTTGTGTTGGCTCTGTCTTTCTATTTGATTCAAGATAGAGAAATTTTTTAGGATTTGGATTAGTTCTTCATGGTCTTTCGTCCTTCTTCTATTGTGAAATTTGACTTCCTTCATATATTCTTGAATCAACGTACATAGAAATACATATTTTACTAGACGTACTGGCTTAGAACATATTAATTGTGATTACAATACATTTTCCAAATTTTTTCTGTTAAAGATGAGTTTATCTAGTTTACAATTTAGTCTCAGAAATCAACTTCCGTTTTATAACGAAGAGTGTAGACTATTTTGAGTTAACGTATAAAAAATTCAACATTTTTATGAACTCTTTATTTTTGTATTGGCTTTTCTTTCAATTTGATTCAAATAGATGAAATATGTTGGAATTTGGATTAGTTTTGGCTGGTCTTTCATCCTTCTTATATTGTGAAATTTGACTTCCTTCATATTTTCTTGAATCAACATACATAGAAATGCAATTTTCACTAGACGTAATGCCTTAGAACATATTATTTGTGATTACAATACATTTTTCAAGACTATTTCAGATAGATTGATGAAGTGCGTGCTAAATTCATTAGAGATCCAGTTTATAGACAAGACTATTTCAAGGAAACAAAAGAGCAACTAGATAGAATGTTAACTAAGAAGAAAGCTCAATCTCCTATTATGTGTTTTAATTTTTTTTTGCCCCATTGGTTTATGGGGGTAGGGAGGCCTTGAGCCTCCCATTTTGTAATTCTTGTAATTACAATTTTTTGCTTTAATAAACCATTTTGACCTAGCAAAAAAAACATTTTTCAAAATTTTTCTGTTAAAGATGAGTTTATCTAGTTTACAATTTAGTTTCATAAATCAATCTCATACTTCTAACGAAGTGTGTATATTTTTTTTGAGTTAACTTATATAAAATTCAATATTTGTATGAACTCTTTCTTTTTGTGTTAGTTTTGTCTTTCTATTTTATTCAAGATAGATGAAATTTGATAGGATTTGGATTAGTTCTGCTTGGTCTTTCGTCCTTCTTCTATAGTGAAATTTGACTTCCTTCATATATTCTTGAATCAACGTACATAGAAAAGCAATTTTTACTAGACGTACTGCCTTAGAACATATTAATTGTGATTACAATACATTTTTCAAACTTTTTCTGTTAAAGATGAGTTTATCCAGTTTTCAATTTAGTTTCAGAAATAAATTTCAGACTTATAACGAAGTGTGTAGACTTTTTTGAGTTAACGTATATAAAACTCAACATTTTTATGAACTCTTTCTTTTTGTGTTGGCTTTGTCTTTCTATTTGATTCAAGATAGATGAAATTTATTAGGATTTGGATTATTTCTTCTTGGTCTTTCATCCTTCTTCTATTGTGAAATTTGACTTCCTTCATATTTTCTTGAATCAACGTACATAGAAATGCAATTTTTACTAAACGTATTTCCTTAGAACATATTAATTGTAATAACAATACATTTTTCAAACTTTTTCTGTTAAAGATGAGTTTATCTAGTTTATAATTTAGTCTCAGAAATCAATTTCAGACTTATAACGAAGTGTGTAGACTTTTTGAGTTAACGTATATTAAATTCAACATTTTTATGAACACTTTTTTTTTGTGTTGGCTTTGTCTTTCTATTTGATTCAAGATAGATGAAATTTGTTAAGATTTGGATTAGTTCTTCTTGGTCTTTCATCCTTCTTCCATTGTGAAATTTGACTTCCTTCATATATTTTTGAATCAACGTACATCGAAATGCAATTTTTACTAGACGTACTGCTTTAGAACATATTAATTGTGGTTACAATACATTTTTCAAAAAATTTCTGTTAAAGATGAGTTTATCTAGTTTACAATTTAGTTTCAGAAATCAACTTCCGACTTATAACGAAAAGTGTAGACTTTTTTGAGTTAACGTATAAAAAATTCAACATTTTTATGGACTCTTTATTTTTGTATTGGCTTTGTCTTTCAATTTGATTCAAATAAATGAAATTTGTTAGAATTTGGCTTAGTTTTGGCTGGTCTTTCATCCTTCTTATATTATGAAATTTGACTTCCTTCATATTTTCTTGAATCAACGTACATAGAAATGCAAGTTTTACTAGACGGAATGCCTTAGAACATGTTATTTGTGATTACAATACATTTTTCAAACTTTTTCTGTTAAAGATGAGTTTATCTAGTTTACAATTTAGTTTCATAAATCAATTTCAAACGTATAACGAAGTGTGTAGACTTTTTTAGTTAACATATATAAAATTCAACATTTTTATGAACACTTTCTTTTTGTGTTGTCTTTGTATTTCTATTTGATTCAAGATAGAGAAATTTGTTAGGATTTGGATTAGTTCGGCTTGGTCTTTCGTCCTTCTTCTATTGTGATATTTGACTTCCTTCATATATTCTTGAATCAACATACATAGAAATGCAATTTTTACTAGACGTACTGCGTTAGAACATATTAATTGTGATTACAATATATTTTTCAAATTTTTTTTGTTAAAGATGAGTTTATCTAGTTTACAATTTAGTCTCAGAAATCAACTTCCGATTTATAACGAAGAGTGTAGACTATTTTGAGTTAACGTATAAAAAATTCAACATTTTCATGAACTCTTTAGTTTTGTATTGGCTTTTCTTTCAATTTGATTCAAATAGATGAAATTTGTTAGAATTTGGATTAGTTCTGGCTGGTCTTCCATCCTTCTTATATTGTGAAATATGACTTCCTTCATATTTTCTTGAATCAACGTACATAGAAATGCAATTTTCACTAGACGTAATGCCTTAGAACATATTATTTGTGATTACAATACATTTTTCAAGACTATTTCAGATAGATTGATGAAGTGCGTACTAAATTCATTAGAGATCCAGTTTATTGACAAGACTATTTCAAGGAAACAAAAGAGCAACTCGATAGAATGTTAACTAAGAAGAAAGCTCAATCTCCTATTAAGCTTGTTCCGGGTGGTAATTATGCTTCAGATGAAAATGAAGAGAATTGTGACTATGCTGAAACTTATGCTGATTATGAAGATGATTACAAAGAGACTTATGGTGACTATGATTTGACTCAAATTATTGTTGGTCTCATTCCCAAAAAGAAGAACTTTGGATTTTGAAATAAGGGCGAAAACGTTTCTAATTTACCTAGTTTTCTTCTTTATGTTGTTTTTAAGTGTTTAGGAGCTTATTTTATGTGTTTTAAAATTTTTTTCCCCCATTGGTTTATGGGGGTAGGGAGGCCTTGAGCCTCCCATTTTGTAATTCTTGTAATTACATTTTTTGCTTTAATAAACCATTTTGACCTAGCAAAAAAAAAACATTTTTCAAAATTTTTCTGTTAAAGATGAGTTTATCTAGTTTACAATTTAGTTTCATAAATAAATCTCATACTTATAACGAAGTGTGTATATTTTTTTTGAGTTAACTTATATAAAATTCAATATTTTTATGAACTCTTTCTTTTTGTGTTGGTTTTGTCTTTCTATTTGATTCAAGATAGATTATATTTGATAGGATTTGATTAGTTCTGCTTGGTCTTTCGTCCTTCTTCTATAGTGAAATTTGACTTCCTTCATATATTCTTGAATCAACGTACATAGAAAAGCAATTTTTACTAGACGTACTTCCTTAGAACATATTAATTGTGATTACAATACATTTTTCAAACTTTTTCTGTTACAGATGAGTTTATCCAGTTTACAATTTAGTTTCAGAAATAAATTTCAGACTTATAACAAAGTGTGTATACTTTTTTGAGTTAACGTATATAAAACTCAACATTTTTATGAACTCTTTCTTTTTGTGTTGGCTTTGTGTTTCTATTTGATTCAAGATAGATGAAATTTGTTAGGATTTGGATTAGTTCTTCTTGGTCTTTCATCCTTCTTCTATTGTGAAATTTGACTTCCTTCATATTTTCTTGAATCAACGTACATAGAAATGCAATTTTTACTAAACGTATTTCCTTAGAACATATTAATTGTAATTACAATACATTTTTCAAACTTTTTCTGTTAAAGATGAGTTTATCTAGTTTATAATTTATTCTCAGAAATCAATTTCCGACTTATAACTAAGTGTGTAGACTTTTTGAGTTAACGTATATAAAATTCATCATTTTATGAACACTTTTTTTTGTGTTGGCTTTGTCTTTCTATTTGATTCAAGATGAATGAAATTTGTTAGGATTTGGATTAGTTCTGCTTGGTCTTTCGTCCTTCTTCTATAGAGAAATTTGACTTCCTTCATATATCCTTGAATCAACTTACATAGAAATGCAATATTTACTAGACATACTGCCTTAGAACATATTAATTGTGATTACAATACATTTTTCAAACTTTTTCTGTTAAAGATGAGTTTAACTAGTTTACAATTTAGTCTCAGAAATCAACTTCCGACTTATAACAAAGAGTGTAGACATTTTTGAGTTAACGTATAAAAAATTTAACATTTTTATTAACTCTTTATTTTTGTATTGGCTTTGTCTTTCAATTTGATTCAAATAGATGAAATTTTTTGGAATTTGGATTAGTTCTGCCTGGGCTTTTATCCTTTTTCTATTGTGAAATTTGACTTCCTTCATATTTTCTTGAATCAACGTACATAGAAATGCAATTTTTACTAGACGTAATGCCTTACAACATATTATTTGTGATTACAATACATTTTTCAAACTTTTTCTGTTAAAGATGAGTTTATCTAGTTTACAATTTAGTCTCAGAAATCAATTTCAGATGTATAACGAAGTGTGTAGACTTTTTTGAGTTAGCGTATATAAAATTCAACATTTTTATGAACTCTTTCTTTTTGTGTTGGCATTGTCTTTCTATTTGATTCAAGATAGATGAAATTTTTTAGGATTTGGATTAGTTCTTCTTGGTCTTTCATCCTTCTTCTATTGTGAAATTTGACTTCCTTCATATATTCTTGAATCAACGTACATAGAAATGCAATTTTTACTAGACGTACTGCCTTAGAACATATTAATTGTGATTACAATACATTTTTCAAACTTTTTATGTTAAATATGAGTTTATCTAGTTTACAATTTAGTCTCAGAAATCAATTTCCGACTTATACCGAAGTTTGTAGACTTTTTTCGAGTTAACGTATATAAAATTCAACATTTTTATGAACTCTTTCTTTTTGTGTTGGCTTTGTCTTTCTATTTGATTCAAGATAGATGAAATTTGTTAGGATTAGGATTAGTTATTCTTGGTCTTTCATCCTTCTTCTATTGTGAAATTTGACTTCCTTCATATATTCTTGAATCAACGTACATAGAAATGCAATGTTTTCTAGACGTACTTCCTTAGAACATATTAAGCTTGTTCCTGGTAACTCCACTGAGGGTGAAGACGGAGAGTTTTATGTGGATGAAGATGAAGATATCTTGGGTAATTATGCTTTTGATACAGATATTATGGATAAAAATTTTTCTAAAAGCAAATCGTATAGAGTTGGTAGCAGCAGAAGTAAATTGAAAGGAGTTGGCTATAGATATAGGTAGCTTCTTTTAATTTTCTTTTTTGTGGTTATTACTTTTGTTATTTCTTAGAAGTTATTTAGACCCCTTTGGTTTATGGGGGTAGGGAGTTTTGTGCTCCAAATTTGTAATTCTTGTAATTAAATTTTTTTGTTATAATAAACTTTGGACTTAACAAAAAAAAAAGCCTTAGAACATATTAATTGTGATTACAATACATTTTTCAAACTTATTCTGTTAAAGATGAGTTTATCTAGTTTACAATTTAGTCTCAGAAATCAATTTCCGACTTATAACGAAGTGTGTAGACTTTTTTCAGTTAACATAAATAAAATTTAACATTTTTATGAACTCTTTATTTTTGTTATTATCTTTCTTTTTGATTCAAGATAGATGAAATTTGTTAGGATTTGGATTAGTTCTTCTTGGTCTTTCATCCTTCTTCTATTGTGAAATTTGACTTCCTTCATATATTTTTGAATCAACGTACATCGAAATGCAATTTTTACTAGACGTACGGCCTTAGAACATATTAATTGTGATTACAATAAATTTTTCAAAAAAAATCTGTTAAAGATGAGTTTATCTAGTTTACAATTTAGTTTCAGAAATCAACTTCCGACTTATAACGAAAAGTGTAGACTTTTCTGAGTTAACGTATAAAAAATTCAACATTTTTATGAACTCTTTATTTTTGTATTGGCTTTGTCTTTCAATTTGATTCAAATAGATGAAATTTGTTAGAATTTGGATTAGTTTTGGCTGGTCTTTCATCCTTCTTATATTATGAAATTTTACTTCCTTCATATTTTTTTGAATCAACGTACATAGAAATGCAAGTTTTACTAGACGGAATGCCTTGGAACATATTATTTGTGATTACAATACATTTTTCAAGACTATTTCAGATAGATTGATGAAGTGCGTGCTAAATTCATTAGAGATCCAGTTTATAGACAAGACTATTTCAAGGAAACAAAAGAGCAACTAGATAGAATGTTAACTAAGAAGAAAGCTCAATCTCCTATTAAGCTTGTTCCGGGTGGTAATTATGCTTCAGATGAAAATGAAGAGAATTGTGACTATGCTGAAACTTATGATGATTATGAAGATGATTACAAAGAGACTTATGGTGACTATGATTTGACTCAAATTATTGCTGGTCTCATTCCCAAGAAGAAGAACTTTGGATTTTGAAATAAGGGCGAAAACGTTTCTAATTTACCTAGTTTTCTTCTTTATGTTTTTTTAAGTGTTTAGGAGCTTATTTTATGTGTTTTAAAATTTTTTTCCCCCATTGGTTTATGGGGGTAGGGAGGCCTTGAGCTTCCCATTTTGTAATTCCTGTAATTTTTCAAAATTTTTCTGTTAAAGATGAGTTTATCTAGTTTACAATTTAGTTTCATAAATCAATCTCATACTTATAACGAAGTGTGTAGATTTTTTTGAGTTAACTTATATAAAATTCAATATTTTTATGAACTCTTTCTTTTTGTGTTGGTTTTGTCTTTCTATTTGATTCAAGATAGATGAAATTTGATAGGATTTTGATTAGTTCTGCTTGATCTTTCGTCCTTCTTCTATAGTGAAATTTGACTCCCTTCATATATTCTTGAATCAACGTACATAGAAAAGCAATTTTTACTAGACGTACTGCCTTAGAACATATTAATTGTGATTACAATACATTATTCAAACTTTTTCTGTTAAAGATGAGTTTATCCAGTTTACAATTTAGTTTCAGAAATAAATTTCAGACTTATAACAAAGTGTGTAGACTTTTTTGAGTTAACGTATATAAAACTCAACATTTTTATGAACTCTTTCTTTTTGTGTTGGCTTTGTCTTTCTATTTGATTAAAGATAGATGAAATTTTTTAGGATTTGGATTAGTTCTTCTTGGTCTTTCATCCTTCTTCTATTGTGAAATTTGACTTCCTTCATATTTTCTTGAATCAACGTACATAAAAATGCAATTTTTACTAAACGTATTTCCTTAGAACATATTAATTGTAATTACAATACATTTTTCAAACTTTTTCTGTTAAAGATGAGTTTATCTGGTTTATAATTTAGTCTCAGAAATCAATTTCCGACTTATAACGAAGTGTGTAGACTTTTTGAGTTAACGTATACAAAATTCAACATTTTTATGAAACTTTTTTTTTGTGTTGGCTTTGTCTTTCTATTTGATTCAAGATAGATGAAATTTTTTAGGATTTGGATTAGTTCTGCTTGGTCTTTCGTCCTTCTTCTATAGTGAAATTTGACTTCCTTCATATATCCTTGAATCAACTTACATAGAAATGCAATATTTACTAGACATACTGCCTTAGAACATATTAATTGTGATTACAATACATTTTTCAAACTTTTTCTGTTAAAGATGAGTTTAACTGGTTTACAATTTAGTCTCAGAAATCAACTTCCGACTTATAACGAAGAGTGTAGACATTTTTGAGTTAACGTATAAAAAATTGAACATTTTTATGAACTCATTATTTTTGTATTGGCTTTGTCTTTCAGTTTGATTCAAATAGATGAAATTTTTTGGAATTTGGATTAGTTCTGCCTGGGCTTTTATCCTTCTTCTATTGTGAAATTTGACTTCCTTCATATTTTCTTGAATCAACGTACATAGAAATGCAATTTTTACTAGACGTAATGCCTTAGAACATATTATTTGTGATTACAATACATTTTTCAAACTTTTTCTATTAAAGATGAGTTTATCTAGTTTACAATTTAGTCTCAGAAATCAATTTCAAATGTATAACGAAGTGTGTAGACTTTTTTGAGTTAACGTATATAAAATTCAACATTTTTTATGAACTCTTTATTTTTGTGTTGGCATTGTCTTTCTATTTGATTCAAGATAGATGAAATTTGTTAGGATTTGGATTAGTTCTTCTTGGTCTTTCATCCTTCTTCTATTGTGAAATTTGACTTCCTTCATATATTCTTGAATCAACGTACATACAAATGCAATTTTTACTAGACGTAACGCCTTAGAACATATTATTTGTGATTACAATACATTTTTCAAAAATTTTCTGTTAAAGATGAGTTTATCTAGTTTACAATTTAGTCTCAGAAATCAATTTCCGACTTATACCAAAGTTTGTAGACTTTTTTCGAGTTAACGTATATAAAATTCAACATTTTTATGAACTCTTTCTTTTTGTGTTGGCTTTGTCTTTCTATTTGATTCAAGATAGATGAAATTTGTTAGTATTTGGATTAGTTCTTCTTGGTCTTTCATCCTTCTTCTATTGTGAAATTTGACTTCCTTCATATATTCTTGAATCAACGTACATAGAAATGCAATTTTTACTAGACGTACTGCCATAGAACATATTAATTGTGATTACAATACATTTTTCAAACTTTTTCTGTTAAAGATGAGTTTATCTATGAGAAAGCGGGGGTATAAAAACCACACCCAATATTTCGATTAGCAATCTGTATGGAGTAACTCCAATATACTTTCTAGAGAATCAACTAGACAGTCAGACTCAATCTAGAGACAAGTATATCGAGGAGTTAATATCTCTCTCTTGATTTGATTTTACTCAAGCAAATTGAAATCTGCGAGTCTTTATCAAATACAAGGATAATAAACTTGGATGGTACCAAAGACCAATATCCAAGGATCAATCAATTTCCAATCAACAACCAAAGGTTGGATTTCACAATTGATCGATACAAAAGCACAACCTGTGATATTTCAATTATATAGCAAAATATAATGCAGAATAGAAATAACACAGACACGAGGAAACCGCAAATGCAGAAAAACCCCGGGACCTAGTCCAGATTGAACACCACACTGTATTAAGCCTCTACAGACACTAGCCTACTACAAACTAACTTCGGTATGGATTGCAGTTGAACCCTAATCAATCTCACACTGATTCAAGGTACATTTGCACTCCTTACGTTTCTGATCCCAGCAGGATACTACGCACATGATTCCCTTAGCTGATCTCACCCACAACAAAGAGTTGCTATGACCCAAAGTCTAAGAATACAACAAACAAATCTGTATCACACATAAAAGTCTGCAAGGATAGATAAATCTGTCTCCCACAGATAAACCTAAAATTTTTGTTTTGTCTTTTGATAGAAATCAAGGTAAACAAGAACTAATTGATAAATCAGACTTATATTCCCGAAGAACAGCCTAGTATTATCAATCACCTCACAATAATATAAATCGTATGGTAGCGAAACTAGATATTGCGGAATCACAAACGATGAGACGAGGATGTTTGTGATTTCTTTTTATCTTACCCTATCGGATATATAATCTCAAGTCAATTATTCAATTGAACTCGTACGATAGAAAATGGCAAGATCAGATCGCTTAACTACAAGAGAAGTAGTTTCGTTTGGCTTCACAATCCCGATGAAGTCTTTCAGTCATTAATCGACAGGTTCTCGAGAAGAAACCTACGATTAAAGGAGAATCGACTCTAGCAAACCAACTAGTATCACACAGGAGGTGTGGGGATTGGTTTTGCACAGTTGCTAGACGTCTCCTTATATAGTTTTTAAATCAGGGTTTGCAATCTAGGTTACCTTGGTAACAAAGCATTCAATAATCACCGTTAGATGAAAAACCTGATTTATCCAAGCTAATATCTTTCAACCATTAGATCGAAACTTAGCTTGTCATAAACAAATGAAATGTATTCATTTAGGTTTGAGTAACCATACCTAAACGTGTACATTGGTTGGTTCAAAAATGGTTGACCAATGGTTAGCCATATGAGTGCTTTCATATTAACCGTATTCATCTTTCTCATAACTAGTTCAAATGACTCATAAGAACTAGTTCAAGAGTTTTTCAATTTCTTAGGTCTTTATACATAGACACAATTGAAACAAAATCGATTTGATTCATTTGAATCAATTCATGAACAATATACCCACGGTTTGCAAAGAATTTTGATCAAATCACACATCGCAGTATACTAGGCCTTCTAATTCTTTAAGAGGTTTATCTAAAAGATTCGCGATATAACTAGGAAGACGTTTCAAGTACCAAACATGAGTTACTGGGCATGCCAGTTTGATGTATCCCATTTGATATCTTCGTATCCGAGAATCAACAAACTCGACTCCGCACTGTTCACAAAATTTCGGGTCTTCTTTTTCATCTCTGATTACTCGATAGTTTCCACAGGAACAAATTCCACTTTTTATAGGCCCAAAAATTCTTTCACAAAACAATCCATCTTTTCCAGGCTTATTGGTTTTGTAATGAAAAGTATAAGGTTTTGTCACCTCTCCAACAACCTCTCCGTTGGGTAGTATTTTTTTGGCCCAAGCGCTTATTTGTTCAGGAGAAACTGATCCAATTCGAAGGTGTTGATGTTTATACCGGTCGATCATAGAAGAAAAATTCTGATTCATTCCGATCAATCTTCCTTCCTTTGAATCTGGAAGTTATTCTCAGATACAAGGAAATGATTCAATTCCAGAGCCAAAGATCGTAGTTCTCGAACGAGCAATCGAAAAGATTCTGGAGCATCCTCAGGTTTAGGTATTGTTCCTCCAATGATCGTAGTACCAAGTACTTCCTGACGAGCTCTAATATGATCAGATTTATAAGTAAGCATCTCTTGTAAAATGTGAGCAACGCCAAACCCCTCTAAAGCCCAAACTTCAATTTCTCCTACCCGTTGGCCCCCTTGCTTAGCCCTTCCCCTAAGGGGCTGTTGTGTAACAAGTGCATAATGCCAGCTGGAACGCCCATGAATTTTATCATCAACTTGATGAATTAATTTTAGGATATAAGATTTTCCTATTATAACGGGTTGTTCAAAAGGATCTCCCGTTCTTTCTTCCATCAAATATTCTGCTTTTTCCCGGATACTCGGGTTCAAATACCCACGGATTCGTTGTTTGCTTATTGGATTCATATAATTCAGAAAACACGATTTTTTTAGAAGCCTCTTGCTCATATCTCTCATCAAAGGGTGTTATTCGATAATGCCAGTCTAGCAGATCCCTCGCTAACCCGGGCGAGCTTTCAAATATCTGTCCTACATTCATTCGTGAAGGTACTCTTAATGGATTGAAGACCATATCAACAGGCGTTCCGTCTTGTAAATACGACATATCTTGTCTAGGCAAAATTTTGGAAATGATACCTTTATTCCCATGCCTTCCAGTAACTTTATCCCCTACTTTTATTTCACGTTTCTGTGAAATATATACACGAATCATTTATGGATTATAACTAGAACCCCCCTTTTCTGGATCCATCTCACATCAATAACTCGACCTCTGCTACCTATAGGTAATTTTAGACAAGTTTCCTCTGCAGTGGACACTTGAATGCCAAGTATATTCCGTAATAATCTATCTTCCGGGGCATATGATGATTCTTTCATCATCTGAGGCGTTAAAAATTTACCTACTAAACTATCACCTGTTTCTACCCAAGACCCCAGCATCACAATTCCATTTCTATCTAAATTCCGGAGTAAGTGGGCTTCTAAATGCGGTATTTCATTAGTGATCCTTTCAGGGCTTGGCTTGCCACATGAGACTGAATTTCGTATTTTCGTATATGAAAAGAAGTATAAACATCACCATATACTAGACGTTCACTAATAAGTACGGCGTCTTCAAAATTGTAGCCTTCCCATGGCATATAAGCTACTAATACGTTTTTTCCCAAAGCGAGTTCTCCACCAATTGTAGCAACACCATCTGCTAAAATTTGTCCCTTTTTAATGCAGTTACCCCGTTGAACTTGGGATTTTTGATGCATACAAGTATTTTTGTTGGAACGTTGATACATAACCAATGGAATGCTTAGAGTGTCTCCATTACCTGAGAAAACGATCTTGTCAGTATCGGTAGAAACGACTTTTCCCTCGTGTTTTGCTATAGCGGAAACTCCTGAATCTAGAGCTACTTGGCGTTCCAACCCAGTTCCAACAATGCACTTTTCGGACCGAGAAAGCGGAACTGCTTGACGTTGCATATTAGAACTCATTAAATCCCGAGTCGCGTCATTATGTTCGATAAAAGGAATAAGGGAAGCGCCAATAGAAAAATATTGGAAGGGAAAAATGCTTCGTAGATGAATCCGTTCCCATGCAATAGTCAGGTATTCTTCACGGTATCGAGCTGGAACAACCTGTTCTTCTTAAATGCCCTGATTCAACGCCAAAGAATTTCCTGCCGACACCATATAATATTCATCTCTGCTTGGCGATAAATAAACTACCCGTACCCCTTTGAATCTCCCATCAATTTCAAAAAACGGACTTTCGATAGACCCCCAATGACCGATCCTAGCATGAATAGCTAAGGATCCAATAAGTCCAACGTTGATTCCTTCAGATGTTACTTCTTACTATTTTACACCACCATTCACCTTTTCTCTCTCCTAAAAACTCTGGCGATTTTGCTTGGGTTTTTTTTTAGGTTTTTTTTTTTCACGTTTCTCCATTGTTTTGATCATCTTTGGATGATTGGCAATGGGAGAAAACCATGTTCTGGTTCCAAATGATACGTCTCAAGTGTCTGCATCCTTTGCAGACATGGTTAAGGGTAAAAAAACCCTAAACGCTGCTGAAAAGAAACTTCATGTTTCCACTTCCGTGGATGTAAGTTCTCTGCCTAATCCTACCACAAAGGATGGAAAACCTGCTGTTGAAATACCTCGTGATTTCTTCATGGAGGGCTGCGAGATTTGGCGATTTAGTCTTATTGGTCGCATTGTTTTTAAGGGATGTGATTTTAATGATGTTAAAACCTCCCTTGAACAACAATGGATGCTAGGTCAGGGTAGGGTTCAGTTTGTTCCATTGAATCGTGGATTTTTCATTATCAAACTTCTTTCTCAAGAAGATAAAGATAGGGTTTTCATTGATGATGGATGGATGGTCAAACAACAACATTTTAGATTCACTGAGTGGTACCCTGGATTTGATGCTAACAAACTGCCATCTTCACGTGCAACAGTTTGGGTGCGTTTTCCAGGCTTGCCGATGGAGCTATGGGTGGAGAATACACTACTTTCACTGGGAAAATCTCTTGGAAACCCAATTATGGTGGATACAAGAATATTGAATCATGAATATGGTCACTTTGCGTCTGTGCTTGTGGATATTGATTTCGCAAAGCATGACACTGATGGCATTCATGTTGATGTTGATGGAGGATGTTTTTGGCAAACCATAGATATTCCAAAGCTTCCTAAATTTTGTTCGAAATGCAAGATTGTTGGTCACCTAGATGTGGACTGTAGAAAAAAGAAACGGGTTATCCAACAGGTCGGCTGTCCTCAAAAACCCCAAAGGCAGCAGGTACGTAACAAACCTAATAGTAGCGTTGATTCTGGTATGGTTCAAGTTAATGCAAACTTGGTAGAACATGCTGGTAAGAAGGATGAAGGCCATAAGGAATGGCGTGAAGTTCATCACAAGAAGTATGGTGTGAAAAGTGGTGTGGTTTTTCAGCATGTTGCTCTAACGGCTGAAAACAATACTTCTCCTACACCACGGGTTGATGAGCTTTTCTCCGAGAGTTTTTTACATCAGAATAAATTTGGTGCTCTTGACAGGGAATTAGGTCTTGCTAATGACAGTAATGTAATGCTAGAAACTGAAGTTGAAACGGAAATAGAGAATGACGGGGAGGATGTGGATGCTGATTTTTTCGATAAGTGGGAAGCTGAAACAGTGGCTAAGTTGGTTGAGCGAAAAGATCAGGGGGATCGTAGCTTGGTTTCCGAGACTAAGGTTTCCGAGTTCAATGATTCACCTGTGTCTACAGCGCAAGTGGCTCAGGAAATTGCTGAATCCGGTTTGGATTTGGTGAATGGTGGTGAAGATATTAGGACTGTGGGTCCAAGCTTGGATGGGTCTAGTGATATGGGCAGTTCAGAACGGAATGGGCCTGATGTTGCATTCCGTGAAAGTACCAGCGTGAAGCCTATATCAAGTGCTAATAATTCTTTTCAGTTAACAAAAGAGGAGCGCGAGGTTCTTTTTACAATTATGAAATTCGATATTCAACAAAAGTTTTTAAACGACTTATATTTTCGAAAGGAGTATTTCAAGGAAGGCTCGAAATGGGAAAGAGAGGGTCCAGATTTGAAGACAAAATCAGGAGCATTCCGGGCTCGTTTGGATACTCTAAAATCTCAAAGGGAGGTTTCTCTCCTAGCTCATGCGATGTTGGAAGGAAGAACGAATTTTGAAGGGAATATTTTGGATGATTCTGCGGTTACTCAAACTCCAATCAAGTTTGTCCCTGGTAATTATGCTTCGAATAAAGATGAAGAGGGAGAATTTTATGAAGAAATTGAAGACTTGGACACCATTTTATCCAAGGGTAAAGTGTGCAAAGTCGGCAACCAAAGAAGAAGAATGAGACGTAGATAACTTCTCTTTTCTTTTTTAGTTATTTTTAAGAGATTCATAAGGTTCTTTTTTGTTATTTTTTACCCTTTTGGTTTAGGGGGTGGGAGGCCTTTGAGCCTACCTTGTAATTCTTGTAATTACGTTTTTTGCTTTAATAAACTATTGGACTTAGCAAAAAAAATGGATATCTCGTATCCGAAAACTAGCAGTTCGACCTGTCAATCCTCCAGGACCTAAATAACTCAATTTTCGCCCATGAACTATTTGTGTCAATGGATTAGTTCGATCCAAAACATGAGATAAGGGGTGTAGACCGAAAAATGATTCATAAGTGGTTGTTAATGGAGTTGATGTTACTAAATTATGGGGAGTCGGGATAAATTTATGCCTAATTGAGCCACATATAGTTCCTCGAACCACATTTTCTAAACGAACCAGAGCCAATCCGAGTTGGTCTTGTAACAGATCCGCTACAGAGCGAAAACGTTATTTTTCAAGTGATTCATATCGTCAAGTGCACCCATTCCAAATTTTATTCCGATCAAATGATCCACCACTGCCAATACATCTCGTGGTAACGAAAATGTATTGTTCTGAGGTATATCAAGATTAAGTCTCCGGTTCATATTTCATCGACCAATCCTTCCTAATTCACATCTTTGTTGATTTTTTTTTTGTAATTCCTTACATAAGGACTCAGAAAATATCGGATCCCCGCCGACACAAGCAAACTGTTGATAAAATTCCAAAATGACATTTTATTCTGACCCAATCTTTTTTTTCTCCTTATCGTTCGGGAAAGACAAGAAAATTTCAGGGTAGCAAACATTATCTAGAATTTCTCTTAGATTCGAACCCATAGTTGATGATAGAACTAGAATAGATATTTTTTGTTTCCGACTCACACGAGCCCATATCCTTGCTTTTCGATCAATCTTTAATTCTGATCTTCTTCCCCAATCGGATATTATGGTGGCGGTATATACCGAAATTCCGTTATGGTCCAATTCTGAACGGTAATAAATACCGGGACTTTGCAATATTTGATCGATTACAATTCTGTATATTCCATTTACTATAAAGGTTCCCAAGGAATTCATTAGATAAATGTTTCCAATAAATATGGTTTGTTCTTTATATCCCTACCGGTTTTCCAAATTAATCCCGCAGGTACATATAATTCAGAAGAATATGTCAGTGATTCATACACAACATCTCTTTCTTTTATCAAGGGTTCTACCAATTGATAAGTTTCCACAAATAATTGAAATTCAATTTCTTGATCTATATCTTCTATTTTTGGAAATTTATAAAGTTCTTCCATCAAGCCCTGATCAATGAACCTACAAAACCCCTCAAATTGTATCTGACTAAACCCAGGTATTGTAAACATTCTCTCATTTCCATCCCGGAGCATCTTAAGCTTCCCATTTATAGCAAAATCCCATTATTGGCTCATTCTTCATCGAACCATATGGATCGATCTAGCAATGATGGAATGTATATTCTGTTTACGGAATCACATGAAATTTTACCCAACTTCATACCATTGAGCAGAGCAATAAGGATAATTTTCTATTCAAATTCGAATTTGCAACAGGATAAAACATTCCTGGAATCATAATTATGCCGATTATACTTTTTTAGAGTCTTGTATAAAATATCAAAAGTAATCCAATTTCTACCTATTATTATGATATCACAATCCGGTTGGGTACCCAAAAAAGAAATGATTCAAGGTTTGATTCGTTCTCTATGAATGAGAGAAAAACAGAAAAATCAGAAATAGTATAGAGTTTCTTCTTTTTTTTGTGAGGCACTTTTACCTATAGCTATAGCAGCCTATCCATCCGGATATTTCCTTTAACTGTGGGGGCGCTTATTTCACTTCACACGATCCCAGCTATACTGGGGGCAACACAGGAAATGCTATATCATAATTTCTATTTTAGATTCAAAAAAGGGGAAGCATGATAATTCCTTATAGACATATATGGCTAAGATACCTAATTAGGATATCTTTGTAACAATCTCTGTTCCGGGGTTTACATATATATATATATAATTGTTGTTATAATGTAAATTTAATTGAAAAAGATTGATTATTGAAAAGAATTGATACTGATAAGTATAAGTTGTGTATCAACTTTATTTTGCTACCGTTGTTAAGGAAACGAAATTTGAGGTCCAAGAACTCTTCATGGATTCAAGTCAATAGTTAATGGTTCCAATTTGCCCTGCATTTTTCATTCTGTAACTGAAAATGCACATTTACATTTGCTTTTGAAAGATAAAAAAGGGGGAAGTTTTTAGGTGTTGTTTATTTTGAGAGTTGAGATACCATACAATCCATCAAAGGGAATCAACTGGGTTAAAAAAAAGGTTTTGGGGGGTTTAGGAAAGGGAGAAAGACAATGAGATTCAAGAAATAATAAAGAAGAGAGCGTTCCCTCTATTTTATATCCGTTTGTTTGGCGGCATGGACGAGTGGTCAGGAGGGGGACTGCAAATCCTTTTACCCCAGTTCAAATCCGGGTGCCGTCTCATCTACAAAAAATGGGAAAGACTTCTTTTTTTGCTCAGCAGAAGCAATAGATTCTAGAGGAAACCAAAAGTAAAAACCATATTTTGGAGAGATATGGGGTAGGTAGTGCTGGATTGTATATTTTATGCTTTTTACTTATGAAGGGAAACAAAAGAAACTAAACAATAGGCCTTACTATTCCTACATCTTCCATTAAAAAAGATTTCCTTGATAATACAAAGAAAATCCCTCTGTTGTGTATCTTGCTTGTGGTTAATCCTTCCCTATTCTACCAGAAATCATATAGGAACTTGTTGTGGGTGGATTTTTTGGATAGTTTGATCAATAGTGTTTGGTCATAATCCCTTTTTGACTCTGCACCATAGATTCCACTATTATTAGTGATCAATAATGGACGAATTCCTTCATATTCATAGAGATAGGGGACATAATTCACATGGATATAATAAGTCTTGCTTGGGCCGCTTTAATGGTAGTCTTTACATTTTCCCTTTCACTTGTAGTATGGGGAAGAAGTGGACTCTAAAAGCACTACTAATTGAGTTGAGTAATCAAACTGTAGCCATTTTTTCATATATCGTTCTGCAAAGGGATTTTAAATATTAAATATCCATTTCAAATTTATATTGGATTACAGTAATGGACTATATTAAAAAGAATCTTTCAATCAAACAAAGAAAATAAATGCAAGGAAGAACTAGAATTTGGGTGTTATATACATGATGTACATCACATATATTAAATTTATAGATATGTACATATATGAAGATACAAGATACATCTTGTAGATTAATCTAGATGAAGCCTATACCTCTTTATACAGTACTAGTACAACTTTAGACAACACAATAATAGAAAGTATGGTAGAAAGATATCAATTTCTTTCTACCATACTACCAGATCTCATATACTGCTGATTCTAGTCCGCTCATTTCATTTAAGACGTGGAATGAAAATCCCTTTTATTTCTTCAATCATTGATAAGAAAAAAGAAGTAAAGCTTCATTCGAATCAATTATTTTGACTGACTGTTTTTACGTAAATGATAAGTAAAAAAGCAGTAGGAACTAGAATGAACAACGTAGTAGCAATAAATGCGAGAATATTTACTTCCATAATCCCATCGTTTTTTACTTCACAATAACTCGGGATCTAATCCCATAGAGATGATAAATATTCTCCTCTAAATTCAATGAAATGAATTGCATCCCAATGTTATTTGATATTGAATCGGATCAATATCATGAAAAACAATATCTTAGCTTCAGATCGAATCATTGTCGAGAATTGAATAGTATAACATAGGAGGAGCTTTTATCCATAACGAATCCAAAAAAGGGGATTCTTGATACAACAAAGAATCCCTTTTCTTTTTTCATTCTTTTCTATAAGTATCTTTTTGTTCACAATCCACTGCCTTGATCCACTTGGCTACATCCGCCCCCTAATATTTAAATTTTATATCACTCAAGGTTAGATATTTGAGTAGTTATCTATTAACTTTATTAATACTTAAATAAGTATAAGTATGTTGTACAAAAAAAGTAAATCCTTTCAATAAAAGGTACACTTTTTTATGGAAATAAAACAATACTAAAACTAAATGAAGGAGCAATACCGACCCTCTTATTCTATCAAGAGGGTCGGTATTGCTCCTTCAACTTCAACGCTTCATATACACTAAGACGGAAGTCTTATCCGTTTGTGGATGGAGCTTCAACAACAGCTAGGTCTAGAGGGAAGTTGTGAGCATTACGTTCATGCATAACTTCCATACCAACGTTAGCACGGTTGATAATATCAGCCCAAGTGTTAATTACACGACCTTGGCTGTCAACTACAGATTGGTTAAAATTGAAACCATTTAAATTGAAAGCCATGGTTCTAATACCTAAAGCAGTGAACCAAATACCTACTACTATCCAAGCAGCCAAGAAGAAATGTAAAGAACGAGAATTGTTGAAACTAGCATATTGGAAGATCAATCGGCAAAAATAGCCATGAGCGTCTACAATGTTATAAGTTTCTTCCTCTTGACCGAATCTGTAACCTTCATTAGTAGATTCATTTTCTGTGGTTTCCCTGATCAAACTAGAAGTTACCAAGGAACCATGCATAGAACTAAATAGGGAACCACCGAATAGACCAGCTACGCCTAACATGTGAAATGGGTGCATAAGGATGTTGTGCTCAGCCTGGAATACAATCATGAAGTTGAAAGTGCCAGAGATTCCTAGAGGCATACCATCATAAAAGCTTCCTTGACCAATTGGGTAGATCAAGAAAACTGCGGTAGCAGCTGCAACAGGAGCTG